>NC_143570.1:84531590-84682272 GCF_054136105.1 Typopeltis vanoorti
GAGAGTGGTAGGAGCATGAAATGCATTGCCTGAGAGGGCAGTAAAAGTGCAACCAGTGGATAAGTTTAAGGTGTGGTACAGTAGACTTCCTGTTGACTGGTGTGTGATCCCCATGATGTGTCTTGTGACTCCATGGAGGGCAAGCAAATAATAGTCTAGTCTTTAATAGGCAATTTCCCTACTACCAGTTAATCGATGATCCCTTATATAGTTTCTACACTTGCAATGGAAAGATTTGGCGATGTGTTATTATCCTCAACATTTCTGGAGCAGTTGTGAATATGGTTTTCTCCTATAACCTGATTAACTTGTCCCCCCCCCCCCCCCCACCACACACACATTTATCCATCCGTATATTTATCCAGATTTTTCTCCTTCAGATCTTCCTCTACATTATCTTTCTACCTCTTCTTTGGTCTTCTTCTTCCTTCTTGTATTTCCATCATCATGATATTTGATCCATCATATTTTTCATTTCGTCTCCTTACATGTCCATACCATCTTAATCATTCTTCTTGTTTGTTTGTAATTGCAGTCACCTTTACAGTACCTCTGTTCATTACTTACCTAATCTTTCCTCGTTACTCCACACAGCCATCAAAGTATCCTCATTTCTGTAACACTAATCTTGCTTTCGTTGGACTTGTTCATAGGCAGTGTCTCCAATCCGTATAACATTGTGGGTCTCACTACCATTCTGTATATTTTTCCTTTCAATTTCACTGGAACTTTTATGCACAAAATTCCTGACATTTCTTTCCAATTCTTCCATCCTGCCTGAATTCTGTTATTGACTTCCCTATCCACTACCTAGACTTTTGAATTTATCTACTTTCTTAATAACCTCTCCATTCAGCACTACCTCTTTCTCATTGTTGACATTTTGACCACACACCAGATATTCGGTTTTTATTCTGCTAACTCTCAGTCCTCCTTCTAATACTCTGTTCCATTTTATCAGCTTTTGTTCCATTTCCTCTCTTGTTTCCACACACAGTACAATATCATCTGCATAACATACTTCAAAGTGCTCTCTCTCTCTGACTTGCTCTGTCAAAGTATCTATTACTACATTAAAGAGAAAAGGACTGAGTGCTGATTCCTGATGTAAACCAACTGTTACTTCAAACATCTGTTATTCCCAAACAGCTCCTAACTGTTGCCTGCACATTTCTGTACATTTCCTGTATCAGTCTAACATATTTTTCTGGTACTTTTTCTCTTAGACTTCTCCAAATCTCTTTTCTAGGTACCGTGTCATATGCCTTCTCTAGATCTATAAAAACAACATGTGGGACATGTTGGACATTAAAGGATAAAGTGGCCTTTGTTCTTCCATGTATTTTTCAATCATCTGCCTCAGAATAAATACCGCATCCATAGTTCTTCAGAGAGGAACTATGGATGCAGTAAAACAAAAAAAAAACCTGTTCTTTTGCACATTAACTTTTTCTCAACACCTTTCATCTATAATTCTTTCAAATAACTTTATTGTATGAGACATAAGTTTAATTCCTCTATAATTACTACAGTCCTGTATATCTCCCTTTCATGTATTTAGGTACCACCACACTCTTTTACTATTCCTCAGGGATTATAGATTTCCTTCAACAGATTCCATATTAATTCAATGACTCATCTCCCTAACACTTCCCAGACCTCCACCAGTATTTTATCTGGTCCAGCGGCCTTTCCATCATTCTTCATTGGGAACATTTCTTACAAAAAATAAATAAATTGTCCTTGAGATATACTAGTGTTTTTTTCCTCCTTTATTCAGAAAGAGACCCCCCCCACCTTAAAAAAATCGGATCTAATATATACCTCAACATACGTGCAAAAGTTAGACTTTATTGCCTTGGCATCATTTTAACACGAAAAACTGCTTGCTTGAAATTCCATACCCATCTATTTATGAAATGCTATTTCAGTAATTAAATCATTACCCGCCTCATCATCCTTTATCTTTCTGTCTTAAGAGAGCACTTAGATTTGATCATTGACTCTCTTTATCCATCTCTGCCCACTTCATCTACACAGACTGATCTTTAGTAGCTCGTATCAGTAAATCTACACTCTCCTCAGAAACCTGTGAAGAACTGGTAGCAATCAGTCACTGTTATTCCTATTCATTTCTGCTATCCATATCCTGTTGAACAGATAGCAGAGGTGAAAATGAACAAAGTTTAATAGCTTTATTTCTTTCATGCCTCTTTATTCTTGATCCACTAGTTATTTGCATACTATAGGTTTCAACCTTTTGTGAATGCACTTTCTGTGTGTATGTCAATAAATCTCACCCCAAAAAATTGTAATTTACAACCACATTAATAACATTAGTGGGTTAAAGGTTATATAATATAACCAGGTTATAAAGGTTATATAATATAATAATATAATAGAACCATATGAGAACAGGTTGAAGATTTGTAGGTTGCAGAAACTGGTTGATAGGCAGAAAAAGGGAGATATGATTGAGACATTCAAATTGCTAAAAGGTGGGAGAACTAGGGGACACCTATGGAAGCTGGGCAAGAGTGTGGTTAGCAGTGGTGTTAGAGCTGGGTTCTTTACTTTTAGAGTGGTAAATGAGTGGAATAAGCTGCCAGAGTCCGTTGTGGGTGCTATGACAGTGAGCGAGTTCAAGGCAAGGTATGATAGATACTGTGAGAATGTTGTATAGTTGTGTGGACATGATGTTTAGGGCCTCCCTCGATGAGTCTAAGGACTCCCTGGAGTAGCCCGAAAATAATAATAATAATAATAATAATCTAGAGACCAAACATTGTTTATCAAATGTCTCCAGTAATCAAGGCATTGGATTCATACCAGGGTGAATATCAAGATTAGTAGATTTATTCACAGAAATTGAAAAATACTTGCCTGTAGGTTGAAGAAAAGTGATGCTTTGTGCTTAGCAAACAATGTCAGCAGTATATACACACAAACTCAATAGCCAAAATATTAGACATCCTCATGCATAAATGGAATCAACTAATAACATTGACATGCTACAATTGGACAAATGACATACACAATACAATCGTAGGCTGCAAGAGAGTATGTCTGTTTTTTTGCGAATCCTCACCATTTTAGGTTATAAACCTCTTGCGCATTTTGTAGTATAGGTGGGCTAAGTTAGATAAATCTGTTCCCCAACTGGAGAAACCAGACAGAACTTTTTAAAGCCACTTTGGGTCTTTAGTAAGCAGGGTGATGGTGGTGGTCTCATTACTAGACACTGAAAATCATCCACCTGAAGACTTTTACAAACATCCACGTCATGTGGGATTTAATGCAGAATGATGTTCAGCATAACAGCAGGTGTCTGTTGCAGCTGCCACATCTGTCTAACAAATGCAAGCAACTATGGCTGACTTGAGCAAAGGAACTACAGCATTAGTCACTAGAGTACCAGAAAAATGCATATAGTAATGAATCCCAGACAAAATGACACTGGCATAGCAGTACAATTCCATGGACTCCATCATGCTTACTCACAACAGTAGCAAGCAGAGTTATTAGCTGAAGTGTGTTCCTGGCACTCCTTAGATCCTAAACAGTATTAATGATGAAGTATACACTTATTGGTGATCATTTCCACTGCATATGATAATTGTTTCCATTAAGATGACATGCTATGTTATTACAGGACACATGTCAACCATGCATGGTTATAGAAACATGATAGTAGCTATCCTAATGAGTATGGAACCTCTCTCACTCCTACTCCCATTGATTATCTTTGGAATGTTTTGGAGCCAAATGTTCAGGTCATGGATATATTGCTTGATGACCCGATACATGATGGAATTTATCACATTCGCCTAAAGTTGCATATAATGTTTACAGAACTTCAGAGTTGATACCCTGGCACAGTGATTCACCACACTTAGGTTGGTATTTCTGACTCCTTAGAGGATGAGGTGGTTGTATCATTGTACAAAGATTTGATCAGACCACACATGGGCTATTATGTTCAGATTTGATCAGCTGGCTTTCATTGTCATGAAAACACTGGAAGAGGGTTCAGACACGACTTAGCCTGTAAATGATGCTGTGGGGGAAGATTAAGAAAATATAAATAGTGGAGTTTAGTGAATAGGTGGAAAAGAGGTGATGTGACAGACATTTAAATTGGCATATGTTTATTCAGGATTAGTTATGGAAGCAATCATACATAGTGAATGACAAGGGAACAATGAATGAGGCTCTCTTCTTCAACTCATTCATTCCTTAGGACAGGTAGAGTCCCCTGCTTAGATCATGACGAATTAATGTGGATCTGTGTCTTCATGGTGCCAGTTTGCCTGTTCTGAGGGAGATGAAAATCTCAAATTTTCTGGAGAAAAAAACCCTCTACTTCTGTATGAGACTAGCTAACTCGCCATTTGATTGAAAATACCTGATAAAGGTTTCTCACATCATAGACAGGATTCAAGCCCGAGTCTTTCCAACCAAAGGGATCATCAATAGCAACTGAGCTACAGAGGCTCTGGAATTGAATAAGAGTGCATGAAAAAAAAGAGTTAGAATTTTTACATTGGATGAAGTAGGTGAGTGAAATGCATTTGAATGCACGTTTAAACTGGACTTTAAAATGTGACTTTAGCTTTTCAAATCAGTATTGGTGTTTCTCCTCTGCTTCCTCTATTCTTGAAGAATGCTTTAGCCTACATCTTCCATTCCAGTTAAAATATACTGCCTTTTTATTACCCATTTTCATCATAAAAATAAAATTCTAGTTTATCGATATTTGAGGTTAGAGATTTGATCAAAGAAAAATTTGATCCAAGTTTTAATTCATTGTAAAATAAGTAGCAGTTATCACAAATATTGTGAATGAAATTGTATATCACTGCATGATTATTAAAATGATATGTGAACTCTGATATTTAGTATTTAAATAACTGAATAACATAAGATATACCTTAAACAGATAAAAAAATAATTCAAATTAAGTATTTTATTATTTTGGGTAGGTGCTACATATACAAAATAATAAAATTACATATTGTTATAATTGTATTTCATTTAGAGCTTGAGTTATTTGTAAATTAATTATATCCTGTTGCTGATGCTTGCTTCTTATCATTAGTGAGTCAGGGGTAATGTCATATCCTTAAGATTTAACTGATATTCATAAATGTTATGCACATACACCCACGTAGACCTATCTTCTGGTATCTAAATGTATTTCATATGTATGCTATTCAGTTTGAGAAAACTCTTAAAGAACATTGCAATAACTGATCTGCTCATTTCCATAAATTGCAAGCAGATTTCAAATTCTGTGGCTTCTGATGTCATTAAAATTTTTGGACTGTATATGTATACAGCATATTTAGATTTTTATGTTAAAACAAAATCCAGTGGTAATTTGGTAATATTAATAACCATTTTCTGAAATTAATTGTCACAGCTTGCCAAGTCTCATTTTGAATTATTTAACTATTTACACATTTGCTCCTTGAAGCATGTTTGCATATAGGTAGCAATAATATTTAATGAATAATATTTATCACTTTTAATTGATGGTTAAAACGTTAGTACATTAATTACCAAGTGGTTCATTTCTGTTGCAAGAAAGGGAGTTGAGGAATTGTAAATCTTCAGCATGGATAGAAATTTATAGTTTTATTCATATTAGATCATTTGGTTAAATTATAACAGTTAATGATGTATCATTAATTTAGCATCTTCAGAATGATTAAACATGTTATTCCATTCTGTATTAAGATAAATTATTTTTTATTTTCAAAGTATAGCATCACAATATTTACATTATGACTCTAGCCTACATCTTCCATTCCAGTCAAACTATACTGCCTTTTATTGCCCATTTTCATCATAAAAATAAAATCCTAGTTTATTGATTTTTTTTAGGTTTGAGATTGAAGATATTTTATTTTAATGAATAAATATTTGATCAAAGTTTTAATTCATTGTAAAATAGATAGCAGTTATTACAAATATTGTGAATGAACTTGTATATCACTGCATGATTATTAAAATGTTATGTGTAAACTCTGATTGGGGTAATCTGTAATGGCAGCTGATAATTTTTAGAAGGTGTACATTAATCCCCATGTTTTTTGTTTTGTTTGTCTAAATACTACTTTCAGAAAGGGATACTGAGTTATGTAATTTCTCCATTATTATTATTATTATGTGACACCTCCAAGGAGTAGGAGGATTCATCACGGGAGGGCATATCTACCCATCTCTCCTACTACACACAATTACCATCAATATCATCTACCAGCCATCATCACCGATAGTATTTTCTATCTGTAAATTGTGTGTGCTCTGAAGGTCAATTTGCCTCTATGTGGGATGAAAAACCTGAGTGTCTGGGAGGAAAAAACCCTGCTACATCCATATGAGATCAGCTAATTCACCTTCAAATGAAAAAGCCAATATAAAGATTCCTCTCATATCGACAAGAATCAAACTTATCCTTTTCCAATTGAAGAGTGCAGCATACCATCATTCTTCCAATTGCGCTATGCTTTTATAATCATTCAGCCAAAATACTAAGTAATAGATTTTGATATTTCAGAAATAGTTGGATACGTTTTTTATTTGATTATGTTTTTAGTTTGTAATGTGGTATATGATCAGGTATAAAAACTTATTGAAGATCTGCACAAAAGGATCTACATTATTTCTAAGGGTAACCCTTATTTCAATGACCCTTTATAGCAAAGAATAATAAAGCATGAATTCACTATGTGTATAAACAAAAAAAAAAAAAATTCAAACTAGTTGTAATAGTTGTACCCAATTAAACATATCTGTTAGTACATCCCAAGGGATAGCTTTCAGTTTGTGTCCATTGGTTTACAAGGTCAGAGTTACACAGCATGTATAACAGTAACTGCACAACTAAGTGCATTTCCATCACTTGACATCTTATGTCAAGTGATGTCATCTAATAAATACAAACATATTGGAGATGCAATTATCTTGTTTATAGAAATAGATGAATGAATTAAAGAAGTCATGTTTTATGACAGTCAATCAAATGCATGCATAGTAGTCTGCATGTTGCCATACCAAAGCCTTGCAGACTGAATAATAACCTCCTTTTCTTTGGCAGTATGTTTTTCAATGGCCAAGTATTCCTTTGACATAGCTATTTTGCACACTTTTGCTGTATGCTCTCTCTCTAAACTGCAGACCATCATAACTAGTTATACATTCAATCAGGTATTTCTCTATTCAGTGATTATTAGTTGTTGCCTTCTAGAAAAATCACTCATAGAATTAGATCTATGATTAAATAAATTAGATGTGGTACATGTGAATGTCAGTAATTGTAATAGTAGAGAAAGGGATGAGAAAGTGAGATATCATTCATCAGAAGCTAGCTGCTTGACTGGTGATGTTTTATTGTGTGAGCACCTATAAACTTACTGTTTATTGTCGTGAATTTTACCAACACCAGCTATAAAGGAGGAGTATTTAATATTGGTATATACAAATTGACCAAAAATTGACATGTGACCTGGTTGGCAGAGTAGAATGCTTTGGAAGAATGTAGATAATACAGTATACTTAAGGACTGAGAGAATGGGAAAGGAAGGGAAGAGATTGTTTTGCTTAGAATTATAGTTAAAGCCTTTGGTCTGCTTTGCTGCTGCTTCTCATCCAGTGTTACCTTCCTTTCATCTTTCTTGCCTGTGCCATGTGCTGTTCATAAGCTTTCTGATCACATTTCTCTTTGTATTCTCTACATAGCTTTTTCCCCCATTTCCTATTTTTAATGATGCTACCATTCTCAATAACTCTTACCAGATTTATCCTTCTTATCCTTGGTGTGCTGACTAGCATCGCTTCCTTTACACCCCACCCTCTTGATCATTTCACAGATGTTTAATAATTTTCAGTGGAGAACTATAAATTACTTGATCTCAAGCATGTCTTATTTCAGCCAGACTGGTTAGTCTTTAATTTTTAGTCATAGAAAAATTGAAATGCTATACATTGCTTTTTTAAAAAAAAAAAAAAAAAAAAAAGTAATTTAAAACAATTTCATACTTTCTGTTGCACGAATTGTATCGCAAATCTGTTGATTAGTCTGTTTCCTGCTTCCTCCATTTTCTTGGAATTTTACTACCTTTATATATCCTGTGAAAATTGAAGTATATAATTTTACAGGATACTTAAGTGAGCATTTGGATGTAGTTTTGTAATGATATCATCTACATTTTGTTAACTTTATCTTAGTGCTTACAAGAACAGATTTTTTTTAAATTTATTATTTAGTTAAGTATTTTATATTTCAGAATCAGATTGATAAAGGTATGCAAACTTATGAAATTTGTAATTGAACGTTTCCTTAAAAAATGAATCACATTAAGCTTTAAATCTGTATGTATGTGCCAAAATTCATTCTTGATATTGCAATGTGTTCTCATAGGCGACTTACCTTCATTTAAGAAATTATGAACATTCCAAAATTTCCAACTAAAATAATTGCATCATATTTGGGGATGGCAATGCTAGTCCAAAAATAATTTCATTATTCATTATAGTAACATTTCATTAAATTTTACAAAGATTTGCTAAATTTAATATATTTTATACATTGATAGTTTTGCTAAAATTTTGTTGTCGAAATTTCTTTTTAAGATTATATGTGTGGGATGGCATATCTAAGTTTTATTTAAGAAATAATTTTATTTAAAATGTGAAAAACTAAATTCTAATGTAGTAAAATATTAAAATTATTTAAGTTTTTTTTTTTTTAATCAGTGTCCTCTACTACTTATGCTTTGTAGCTAATTCCTTTGCAGTATAGTTTTCTGTGTTAAAGACAAATGATGCTGAAATAACTGACATGAGCAGTAAAAAAAGATTAATAGGTTTTTTTTCCTTCTTGCAAAACTGCCCAATGAACATGTGTAATTAACAGACATGATGTACTGGTGGTGATATCTTAGAGGAGATGAAAGATATGGGAGTGATGGTGGATAGGAACCACCATCACTTCCATATAAAATTTTGGGGACATTTTGCTAAAATTGTGCAAACAGAACAGTGGATTATGGCAATGATGTAGAGAACACTCACATGTAGAAGTAAGGGTGTTGTGATTCCATTGTACAAGGCTTTGATCAGACTTTAAATGGATTACTGTGCACAGAGAGAGAGAGTAATCCATATGCGGTCTGATCAAAGCGTTGTACAATGGAATCATAACACCCGTCTACATGTGAATGTTCTCTACATCATTGCCATAATCCAATGTTCTGTTCTCACAATTTTAGCAAAATGTACCCAGAATTTTAGGTTTTTTCCCTCTTGCAAAACTGCCCTTAGTATGAGGACAAATTAAGAGAATGCAAATTGCAGAGCTTGGATAGGAGCAGGATGAGAGACATGATCGAAAGTTGGTAAGAGGTAATTACCAGATTAAAAATCTACTGAGGAGTGGATTATTTGCATGAAAAGTGGAGATTGGAATACATTGCCTGAAAGTGTAGTGAGTCTAAAGACATTGAATGCATTTAAGTCAAGGTACGATGAGCTGTACATGTGAGACCGGAGATGAGTCTCTTGACTCCATGAAGATCTGATAATAATACTTGCCTCATAATTTTAATTGCTTTAGCCATAATTCTAACTAGATTAGTCAGATGCAAGAATTTATTAAACTTACATGACATCAGTATCAGAACATAGAACAAAATCCTGAAATGCAAAATATTCATGCAGTAGAAAACACACCAAAAATAATAAATTGAGTAATACATTTGTGTGTTTGTGTAGTTTCATCCTGAGATTTAATAGTAAAGAGATGACTTATAACTGATGTATCAGTTAATAGAAATGTAATTCATACTGCAAAATATATTTTCACAACAGCATTTTCAGGTGACACATCCTTTGGCATCATACACATATTAGAAAGAATGAAGTAAGAAAGTAACCATGTACATTGTCAAAGTACATGACATAGATACTATATCAGGATAGTTGAAAAGGAGCAAAACAATTGTACAAAAAACTGTCTTCCTAATTAGGTATCCTCTTTGCCCTTAAAGATTACCTTAGCTGTAGAACTAATGGTATTATAGTTGAAGTTTTTCAAAATTTGGAGTACTGTCAAGATTTGGCTTGCATATTAAGATCACTGTTGATGTTAAGAATGTTTTACATCTGCTTTTTTGCAGAATACTGATTTTATTTTATCTAATTGTGTGTGAAGTATCCAGAACATTGTCTGCTATTCCTAATTCTCTGTAGTAATGGGAGTAGGCTTATATATATACACTTTTCAACAGTTCAGTGGTCTTTCTAGCCAAAATAGAACAATATGTTACATGCATGACACTGCACTCACTTCAGAAGTGAATGAATAAGGTTCTAATTACTAAATCACTTTAGGCTAGGGGATGAAGAGATGCTTCAGAATGCAAATAAAGGTTGCCAGCATTAAAAGAGGTAATAAATATCCATTATTTTTTAAATTATAGCCTTTTGGGCATTTTTCTTCAGTAATTAAGGATTGGTAGCCTCATGTGAAATCTGAATGTGAGTTTTTAAGTTTAGGAGTAATAAATATTAAAGATCATGGTTCATAAAATTAATCCTCTCCAAGTATTTCTTTAGGTCTTCTTCAGAAGTAAGTTCCATTAATTTACTATCTTTTGCTCAGTTTTTAAAAAAAAAATTTTTTCTTATTTTAATGTTTGGCATAATCTACATTGTCATTAAAGAATATTCCCTCTTGAATCAGAGAGAATGATTTAAGTGTGTGTGTGTGGGAGGGTGGGGTGTTCTTTAATTTAATTTTACTAGTAATATGCAGTTCTTTAATGAAAATAAAATACCCCTGTCCATTAGATTCACTTTATGTTAATAGTTTATAGATTTGAAAACTTCACTCAAATACTCCTAGTAAATGTCTTTTCTCTTATATATGCCTGATGAACTGCACATGAAAGTTTTGTATTATTATTATATGAAACCTCCAGGGAGTCCAAAGACTTATCGAGGGAGGGCACCTACTCTACAACTCTGTCTTCACCACTCAATCCACCAATTACAATGAATCCCAACTACCATCATCATTTACACCAACACCATCTACCGCCCACCACCACTATTATTTTCACAGACAATCACAAACATCCATGCGCAGCCTTTTGGCTGGAGAGCAGATACACTAACCACTCAGCCAACCAGGCCAGCAAAAGATTCCTCTCATCACGACGAGAACCGAACTTAGGCCTTTTCCTACCAAAGAGCACAACATACCAACGTTCTTCTAATTGCGCTACAGAGGCGCTCAAAAATTCAGTTTTCCCCAGGTTTTGGAGTTAGTTTGGAGAAAGTTGCTCAGTGAGAAATTGGAATGTTGGGTAGGGGAGATGCAGTCAAGCATGTATCTGACCACCTCTGGGACAACTGAGCATGAGTGGAATGAACTGCTAGGTACCTGAGGGTACCTGTGATCCCAAGGCAGGGGGAGGGGATGCTGAAATGCATACAAATGGCAGAAGCATTAGAAATAATGGGTGAGAAGTAAGCTAAAAGATCAGAAGGTTGGTAGTTTACAGCTTGTTAAGATTTTGTGTTTTATATAATATTATCCTAATGGAAGATTTTAATTGTAGCAATGTGGATTGGAAAGAAGAAATAGTGTATAGTAACAAGGAGAGTGAATTTGTTGAATTTCAGCATGATAACTATCTAAAGCAACATGTAATGGAAGCAACACAAGCTTTATCTTGTTAGATTTGGTAATATTCTCACAGGATGTGGTTGTGAATGAGGTATGAACATTACAACCTTGTTGGTGAAAGTGATCATGAGGTATTGGTTTGGAAAGTAGTCAAACAGGGAAAAGTATAAAACAGGATAAATGGGAAAAAAAAGGGACACTCCTAAAAGAAAGTAGGCTATATTAGCCATAAAAATAATAAAACAGGAAAAAGTTATCAAGAAGGTCTATGTGGAACGATAAGGTGGATGCAGAGTTGACTACGGAGCTTCTGATAAGAAGCTCCATAGTCAACTAGCATCAATACATTGGGTTGATGAATTATGTAGAAATGATGTTGACAGTGCATGGGAAATGATAAGGTAGTATCTAACACAAGCAATACAAGGTTCTTTGCTGTATTGCATGTCATTATTTTCACATGGTGGGACATATTGTGGCATCTAGTGTTGTCATTTCGTAATAAAGTTATATGACCAAAAATCGATGTGTTTCACTACATTATGACACTCACTTAATTTTGTACGTCTTCCAAATTATTCTCTGTTCTCCTGCAAAGTTGTATACACCTTTTTGAAACACCCTATATATATATCTGCAGTTGTGATCAAAGTGTTGGAAAAATTGGTTAGAAATAGAGTGCAGGATTAGATTAATCTACATAAGATTCTCTATGATGGTCTGCATGGATTTCTGAAGAGCAGGTCTTGTTTTAGCAATCTGCTTATGTTTTATGATAGTTGATGAATGTGTTGGATATAGGAGAATTATACAGTGATATTCTTGGACTTTGCAAAAGCATTTGGTTACCACATGATATGTTGGTGTATAAGCTGCAGAGGATAGGAATAAATAATATATTGGTTAGATGGATCGGAGATTGGCTCTGAACAATAGGTTGTGTATGATGGAGCCATGTGTCAGAAAAAGAAGATGACCAGTGGCATGCCTCAGGATTCTGTTCTTGGGTCTCTACTGTTTTAACTTATTTGTTAACGATATTTCATGTGAATTGACTGGGAATCTTCAAATGTTTGCTGATGATTCAAAGTTAGGTAGAATTATCAGGAGTAGTGCTGATCTACAAGAAGATTTGAATAGACTTTTAGCTTGGACGGATGAGTGGGATTGCAGTTTTAATATTAATACATACAAGGTGGAGGTGCTTAAGGGTCAAAGCTGTATAACTGAGAGGAAACCTCCACATAGCCTTTAAAGGAATGTGGAGAACCAACCAGGGCTTCTGACCTAATGTCCAATCCTCACCTTCTCATGGTGCACCCTGTTGGGTATCTACCTGGATGCTGAACGAATGAGGATGGGCTGGCAATTTGGGATTTAGCAGACCAAATTGTATTCTTATTGGATTAAACCAATATAGAAAATGATGGTACAACATGACAAAATTTCATGCCGGCTGGGGCGTCACCTTGTTAAACAAGGGCCCCGTTGTTTTCTCCAGGGAACCAGGGCGAACAGCGAAAAGTCAGCTACTGGAACAAATCTCAAAGCACACCCCAACTCAACATCACCAGAGTTAAAGATCGGTACTATCAACATAAGAAGCCTGAATGGCAAAGAAATGGAGCTAGCTGAAGAATTAGATAAGTACCAGATCGACATAATAGGGGTGACTGAAACAAAAAAGACCAAAACTGGTGAGATCTTTCTGAGCAATAAATACAACATTTTATATTCAGGCAATGACAATCAAGGAAAAAAAGGAGTAGCCATAGTTTTCAACACAAAATACGAGGCTAATCTTCTTGAATGGCAGTCAGTCTCAAGTAGAGTAATGTGGGCAAATATGAGAATGGGGAACTGGACAATGAGACTTATTTGTGCCTATGGTTTCACAGAAGGTTCTACTAGGGTAGAAGTGGAGGAATTTTTTGACGCTCTAGAAAAAGAAACTGACACAATGAAAAAGGAAAAGTTGGTCCTTGTTGGGGATCTAAATAGCAGAGTAGGAAATGATTGTGACATACAAAAATATTTTGGGAAAATTTGGAGAAAAGAGCAAAGCTAATAATAATGACAAATGCCTGTGGATTTCTGCTCAGGACATGGACTGGTTATTATTAACACCATGTTCCAACATAAAAATGTGCACAAATTCACATGGAGAGAAGAGGCAAGGAATAAGAAAAGTCTCATTGACTATGTTATTGTTGATAGTGATGTTTTCTTCCTGGTGCAGGACACCAGAGTGTACAGAGGATTTGAAATTGGAAGTGATCACTATTTAGTCTTGAGCAGGATAAAATTGAATTTCATATCGAAAAGAATAACATGTAAGAAAGTTTTAAAGCAAATAAAAGTTGAACAGCTCTCAGTTGTGAACTGTAGACTAAAATGCACAAAGATTATTGAAAAAAAAATGAAAGAGGTTGAGAACAGGAAACAAACCTTGGAGATTCAGTGGCAAGCCTTGAAGAAAACCCTGATTGATTCAGCCAGAGAGGCATGTGGTGAGGCTGTCTGCAAGGATAGAAAAATCAGAACTCCATGGTGGACACAGGAAGTTAAAGAGGCAGTGAAGGAAAAGAAGAAAGCATATCAAAAGTTCCTGGCAAATAAGTCAGCTTTTGCTCTTAGAGAATACAGAGATGAATGTAAGAAAGCAAAACACTGTGTGAAACTAGCTAAACAAAAGTCATGGGAGGACTTTGGCAAGAACTAGAAAATAAATATCAAGAAGGTGGTAAGATATTCTGGAGGTTGCTTGAAGGAGCTTAGAAATGGAGGAAAGAGTGCTGTAAAAGGAGTTAGAGATGATAAAGGTGACATGAAAACGGAAGAAAAAGATATCCTTGAAGTATGCAGTAATTACTTTGAAAAATTGCTAAATGAAACAAGCAGTGATAGCACAGTGGTAAAAAAATACTCTACAAGCATTCAGTCAGGAATACATATCCATGCTTGAAATGTGGAAAGGCAGCAGGAATAGATGATATTCGACTAGAAATGCTGAAGTATGGTGTTATAAAAGTCTTATAGTGTCTGCACTGCATAGTTCAGAAAGCCTGGACAGAGGGGCAAATTCCTGATGATTGGAGTAAAGGGGAAATAAAGCTGAATGTAAGAATTGCAGAGTATTTCCCTACTGAGTGTTCCTAGCAAGATCTATGCAAGTATACTTGAGAAATGGTTCAGAAGGATTGTGGAAGAAAAGCTTAGTGAAGAACAAGCTGGATTCAGGCCAAATAGAGGCTGTCAGGATCAGATCTTCACTTTACGACAAATAGTTGAGAAATTATGGGAATATAACAAAGGTCTATATTTAAGTTTTGTAGATCTGGAAAAGATGTATGACAGGGTGGCAAGAGAGAGAGAGAAGCTGTTTAAATTGGTACAGTTGTATGGTGTTAATGGGACATTATATCAAGCAATACTTAGTCTTTAATTGATATGTAAGTCAGCAGTTAGAATTGAAGGAAGTACAGGAAGATGGTTTAATGTTAAATCTGGTGTGAGACAGGATGTACATTAACCCCTCTGTTATTCATTATCTATATGGATCACATTATGAAGGAAAGTGGCATTAAACATGATATCAGAATTGGAGATGTTAATGTCAGCTCTTTGCTTTTTGCGGACGATGTTATACTTCTAAATAAATCAGCTACAAGTTTGCAAGATTCCCTGACTAAATTGAATAACTGTTGTAATAGATATGGTATGAAGGTCAGCATTACAAAGACAATGAAAATAGGTAGAATTGTTGAAAATGTCAACTGTGTTGTGAACGGGGAACCTGTGGAACAAGTAAAACATTTCAGCTAATTAGGCAAGATTTTTAATGAAGATGGTAAATTAAATATAGAAATAGACAACAGAATCAACAAAGCTGGTATGGTAGGCAGTCAATTGAATAAATTCATATGGAATAAGAGAGAAATTAGTCAGAACACTAAATTAGCTGTATACAAGACAGTGTTCAAACCAGGTTTAACTTATGGATCTGAGAGCTGGGTCAGAAGTAAAACACTTGACCAAAGACTAGAGACCACAGATATGAAAGTCCTGAGAAAGATTAGAGGCGTGAACAGATGGTATCAATATCATATTAAAAACGAGGATATTAGGAAAGAACTTAACATTGTCAGCATCCAGGAATGTGTTAGCTGAGCTAATCTCAGGTGGTATGGTCACTTAAACAGAATGGGTGAGGGAAAGATTAGCAAAACAAGTGTTCTCTGCCAGGTTGGCAGGAAAACGACCCAGAGGAAGACCAAGATATAGGTGGATTGATACGGTACAAAGTTCCTTAGACGATAGAAATATAGGGTCTGATAATGTTGGAGTCTCGACAAGTAACAGACTGATTTTGAGGAAAATTGTAGATAGGAAGTTAGTAATGATGTAAATTTTTCATGTAGTACTATCATATCCTGTACACACCTTGAGGGTACATGTCAGGAATTTGATGATGATGATATACAAGGTGTTACACTTTGGGATAAAGCGATATAAGACTACATACTGGATTGGTAGAGCCGTACTTCAGGAACCGGATGAGATCTGGGATCTTAGAGTGGTGATAGACAGTGGACTGAAGTTCCAAGCACATCACACGTGTTGCAAAGACTGCACATCGTATTGCTGATATGATAAAAAGTGCATTGACATATACAGATAAGGAGGTGGTGCCTCTATATAAGGTATTGATCACCTAGTTTTCATTGTTATGTGGAAACACTACAGGATGTCCAAAAACGAATAACCAAAGTGATGTCAGGACTCTGGAGTGTTGTTGGTTATGAAGAGCATGTGAGAGAATGTGAATTACAGAGATTGGTGGATAGGAAGAAAAGAGGAGATATGATAGAGACCTTCAAGTTAGTTAAGGGATTCTATCATAATACAGAAGAAATAAAAAGAGTGGGTGTTAAGATGGGAAGAACAACCAGTCATTCCTGGAAGTTGTATGATGTGGTGAAGAAGAGTATGAGGAGTAGATTTTTTTACGTGGTGAGTTGTAGTGAGTGGAGTGCATTGTGCCTGCAGATAGTGTAAATAACTTCAAAGCTCATTATGATATGTTGCTGGTTGAGTGGACCTCCCACGATGAGTTTGTCGACTCCATGGAAGTTACCAAATAATAATAAGAGAAATTTCAGCCAGACATATTGAAATGTGAATGATGTCCCTCCTGTATTATTATTGAATCAACTTGACCTATCATGCAGTGATATTGTGGTATATTTTGTTCTATATGACAAGCTGAGAAGTCAGTTTTCAAAAGTGCTATGGCATGAGAATTTAAAGGGGAGAGATGTTGATGGTGCATGGGAGATTATCGAGGAGTATTTAATGAAAGCTGTATCTGACTGTATTCCCAGAGTCAGGAGGAGGAATCAAGTAGGAGTAAGATGGATGAATGATATTATTAAGCGAGAGTTGCAGATAAAGAGAAAGTCGTGGTATAAGTATAAAGAAAAAGGTGATGAGCATTCCCATGAGCAGTACAAGATACAGGCAAGAAGGGTAACTGGTAACCTGCATGGTAAGGAAGGCCAAAGCTAATTATTAAAGGAAACTAGCTGATGAATCCAAAAATTATCCTGAGGCATTCTTCGCTATGTGGCAAGTAAAAGGAGGAATAACTTTGGAAAGATGACTTTAAAGTGTTGATGGTAAGGAAATTACAGAAACTAATCAAATAGTTGGTGATCATTTTGCAAAAGTGTACCATCTTGGTTGCGATATTGCAGTGCTGAATGTGTCATTGACTGATGAGAGTCTAGCGATAGAAGAATTTGAGGTGCTTAGTATATTACAGAACCTTAATGCTAACACTGCCATTGGGTTAGATGGCATATCAACCTCTGTTTTAAGGGAATGTGCAAGAGAATTAGCACCTCCTCTAACTTGGCTGTTTAATTTAAGCCTCAGTTCTGGTAAAGTCTCAATTGAGTGGAAAGAGGGGAAAATTGTTTCACTACATAAGGAGGAGATTCCAGGACTGAGGTAGCAAATTATAGACCAATCAGTATATCAGGAGTGGTGGTTAAGGTTCTGGAAAAATTGATAAAAATTAAAATTCAGGACTGGGTGGACAACAATATGATAATTTACAAGGGACAACATGGTTTTGTGAAGGGTAGATCTTGCCTTGGCAATTTACTCACTTTCTATAATGATGGAGTTGGATAAAGGAAATCCTTTTTCAGTGATCCTGCTGGACTTTGCAAAGGCATTTGACAAGATCCTGCATGGAACTCTGTTGCATAAATTGGAGCAAATGGGTATGGATCTGAGGCTAGTGATTTGGATTAGAGGGTGGCTAGTGGATAGATATCAAAGAGTGGTTTATTGTGGAGCAGAGTCCAATAGAAGGCAAGTGAGTAGTGGGGTGCCTCAGGGCTCAGTGCTTGGTCCTCTATTATTTAATTAGTACATCAGTGATATTCGGAATACTTTGAAACGAGATATCCACTTGCAAAACTGATGATGCAAAACTGGGAAGAGCGATAGTTAATTCAGATAATGTGGATATCTTGCAGGATGACTCAAATAGGCTGACGGTTTGGGCTAAACTAAATGGCTGCCCATTTAATGTGGCCAAATGTAAGGTGATGCACTTTGGAAGGATGAGATCACATGCTGTTTACCATATTAATGGAACTGAACTGAACTGCAAGAAGTTGATGAGACTTGGGAGTTATTGTGGACAGAAAACTTAAATTTAGGGCATATTGCAGAGGTTGCCAAAAAAAGGAAGTGATTGTCCCACTTTATAAGGCATTAATAAGACCTCATTTGGACTATTGTGCACTGGTCACCTGGATTTCTAGGTGATGTGGAAATGATGGAGAGGATTCAGAGGTAGGTTACAAAAATTGTTGCAGGCCTGTGGGATGTCTCATACGAGAATAGATTGAAGGTCTGCTCTTGTCTTCAAAAACTAGTTGATAGACGTAGGCGAGGAGATATGATAGAGGCATATAAATTATTAAAAGGGTTTTATAGGATTGATACTGATAACTTTTTTAAGACCAGTGCAAGAAGGGAGAGGACGAGTGGTCATCCCTGGAGATTGTGTAAGAGTGTGGTTAACAAGAGTGTTAGGACTAGATTTTTTGTAAATGGGTGGAATGAGTTGCCAGAGGTGGTTGTGAATGAGTTTAAGGGGAAGTATGACGGGTATTGTGCGAATAACGGTTAGCATGTCAATGTTGGGTCTCCTACGATGAGTCTTTTGACTCCATGGAGGCACCTTATATATAATTATAATAATATAATATTTTCATGATGTATGCACTTGCATTATATATAACTAGTAAGATAAGTTTTATAGTAAAATAATTTTCATTTTATTTATAGAATTTTTGAAACATTAAGGATTTCATTTAACCATGCCACTCCCACCACCGCCACCTCCTGCTCCACCACCACCACCCGCAGTATTTGGAAAAGCAAATACAGAAAAACCAAAATTGACCAAGTCAGAACATGTTGATAGAAATGCACTTCTTAAAGAGATCCATAAAGGTACTAAATTAAAGAAATCTGTAACAAATGACAGAAGTTCACCACTGGTAACTAGTGAGTATCCATATTGGTAAATGCTATTAAAGCTAGCTAGATAAATCAAACTGCATATTATACAGAATAATATTATGTAATACTATAACTGCACTTCATTTTAGTATAAATATGTATATTCTATTAAAAATTAGTCTGCAATCTAAATAATTCAAATTGAATTATTACAGTATTTTTCTGTGTAATGCTTTATTCTTCTTAAGCAAAAATATATTAAGCATATCATATACAAGATTGAGTTTTAAAGTGAACGTGGCTGTGGTTATTAACAGCCATGATGAACAGTATATTTATAACCATGTTATAACCTGTTTGATCACAAAAGAAACAAAGAAATTACGAAAGAATTAAACCAAGAACCAGTAATAGAAAAAATTTAAAAATATAAACATAAATGGATGGAACATGTTCAAAGAATGAAAATAGAAAGATTACCAAAACAAGCCTTGAAGTACAAGCCATTAGGAAAAAGAAAACCAGGACGACCTCTTAAATGATTCAATGATGACTTCTAAGGCCAGAACAGGCCATACTAGGCCTAAATCCTTGATATGCATGATGATGATGATGATGTTATAACCTACTGTGACAATTTCATACACCCCTTATTAAGCAGGAAGACATCCTAAAATTTTGGTTGTATAAAATAAGTCTTTACTAAATTGATAGTAGAATACTACCCCCCCCCAACATGGGGAAAAGAGGAGATCAAACAGATGTAATAAGGCCCAATGCTCCACACGCACATGGAAGATTAAATAAGCACAATGAATCGTATCACTTGCCATCAATTTAGTAAAGACTTATTTTATACAACCAAAATTTTAGGATGTCTTCCTGCTTAATAAGGGGTGTATGAAATTGTCACACCTCCCTGTTAAAATTATCTGATTACGGAAACTGCAAATATAGATGAACAAATGCTTCTGGCAACAGACGTGACTTGCGAGACCCCAGAATCCTGATGTGGATAATGTATATATGACACATCAAGAGGAAAGCCTTTCACAACCATGGAATCCAAAATGGAGACAAGATGGGCGAATTAGGTAGAAGCAAGAGCAGCTGCGAGGGACAGATGGAAAACCAGCATTGCAGCCTTATGTGCCAGTAGGCACAGAAAGACTACGATGATCTCTTTTGTATTCTTTCATCTTCATCCAGACTTTAAGGTCACCTCTCATTTTTTCTGAAGATTTTAATCATAGTGCTTGTTTAATAGCAGAACATCTTGAGTACTAGATTCAGTTTTTTTTTTTTATTTAATCCCATACATGAGAGGTCAAAGTACCTCTAGCATAGTGCAGTATGTGGGATGCAGGTGAAGATTGAGATTGAAGTTTATCTGTTTTGAAATGCTGGGAAGTTGTTGCTTTTGTTGTAACAGGCCCAACAGAAAGTGGAGGAATGATGATTGCCCCAGTTCTGTGCAACAGTGATCATTACAGGTATTTCAATGATCACTGCGCAACAGTGATCATTGAGGTACTAAAACATTGCTTCTGCGAGAAAGAGGTTGAAGTGAATCTGTAAGAGAGGAATCATCTATGAGCAAGATTGCTCCTGGACAGTATTCAGAATTTCTTGTTTTAGGTACACACCCCAAATGTGAGCAGTATTCTAAGGATGGGTGAATTTGTATGGAGTTAGAGTTCGGTGGATGTAAACAAAATTGAACAAAAGAGTGCCCAGTTTTTTGGATGCTGAGGAAGCTATTGATGTGATGTATTTATGACAGAAGAGACATGTAAACGTTAGTCCAAGCAGTTAATCCCAAATGAATACTAAATTTTTCATAAGTTACTTTTACTATAAATGAGCTAATTAATAATATAGCAGATACCATGTATTTCATAGTCGTCTTCAGTATGAAATGAGTAAAAGCACATATACATATCATATGAAGCATAGGTATTATTATTACATACACAGTAAACCAAAATTTTAATGGTACCAAGTTTTTGACATATGAATGATGGTGAGACTATGCTTGGGTGTGATGACCGGCATATATATATATATATATATATATATATATATATATTTTTTAATGAAAGATTGAAAATTGGAGTCCTCCATCAGGTTGATGAAGAATCAGAAGATCTAAGATTAGCAGATGGAGGTTTTCCTTTGTTTTAAAGTGAAGTATATCATTTGATGAATAATATCAGTCTTTGTAATAGGAATAGATTACTTATAGTAATACTTTATAAGGAAAGTTGTGAGGCATTATTAAATCATCCAAATTATTAAACAGATTACTTTGATAAATTTTTTTCATATCTTTGATATCTTTTTTTTCTTTTCATTAATTATTTTATATCCTTTTTAGAATAATCATAATATTTGAGACACATGATTCTTTTTCTTGATAAATTACAGCTTGGTTTAAACTTTGGAAAATAATTCATAAATAGTCCAAAGAATATTCATTTCTTTGGAATACAGTAAACCCTCGATTTAATGGACAAAATTTCCGATCTATATGTCACATGTGAAAATTAACACCCTGTTAATTTTAAAATGCTTTTAACCAAGATTTGCTTATAATTAAATTAGCAAGTTATATTTTGTTATTAATTTTCTGTTATTTTTAACAAATTTTGGCATATAGGCCATCATGTGTTGGAAAAACACTGTAGTAATTTAGCCGACATAAATGAGTCAGCTCATAAAACATATTCAGCGAATGATTAGGACATGATCACGCCAATATTGTGCATTGTAATTGGTTCTTTTGTCATGTGGCATGACTTTCTGTGGCAGTTTTATTACACACATTTTCGTAATTTTAGGGAGATAATTATAAAAAAACAGTAGAATTCAAAAGTTCAAAAAACTTGATAGTTTTTTCAAAACAGGATTACCTCAACATCGACTTATTTAACACATTAACTTATCTAAAAGTTTGAAAATTGTGCGTAAAACAAATTTTTGTTATTACAGTGCTAATATTGATAAAATTGCAGTATAATGTTACAGATATTTTTATTTTAAAAAATTTGCAATTTAACTTACTTTCGATTTAACAGACACCCCTTAGCCCCTATTAGTCTGTTAAATCGAGGGTTTACTGTATTTATAAATGAGTTTTTTTTTTTTTTTTTTTTTCCACTCGTTTGTGAATTAAATATGCCTAGAAATTATATTCTGTTTAATCATTTACCAAGGTATGAACATACAAGAGTTTGTACATGAAAGAATATTATTTCTTATCAATTATAATTTGCTTTATAATCAACCTAAAAAAACTTGCTACAGTAAAATTTTTATGGATTGTTTTCAGGATCTATTCTTTCAAACACTCACAATTTTTTTTAAAAAATATGCTTGCAGTATATAGAAGAATAGAAATGACCTGTTTATTAGGGTTCTGTTTATTTTTCTGTTTGAGAGATCCTGCATCTTTTATGTCACTTTTGTTGTTTCTATATTTAAAATTTCAGAAATTCTTGAAATATAAAAGTTAATTTCAATTAAAAATATAACATGCTTATTTGATTTCCTATATTTTTAACATATATTAGTTATATTTTTTAAAATGACATAATATAATTATTTTCAGTAAAATCTGCACAGAATGATCAAAGAGGAATAGAAAATACAAAACCTCTTAGTGGCAAAGAATCAAGTCCTGTTGGACTGGGAAATTTATTTCCTAATGGTATTCCAAAGTTGCGTCCAACTGGAAATAACTTTCAAGGATCTGGTAAGGTTGTATTGATAAGTTTGTAATGCTTAATATATGCTTTGAGCAATCTTCTTGGTTGTTGTATGTAATTTGTATTTGATTTCTGTTATAACTTTTAATGTAACTCCTGCCTGTGATTAAACATAACCATGTAAAATGTTTGGCAATAATATGGTGCATTATGGTCAGAATAAATGGGAAGAAATTTATTTAAATAAAGCTGCCATGATTATTTAAGTCATTTTTTCACTATTTCTTAATCCATATCATTCAAGTTAAATTTCAAATAGAGAAAAAGATACAACTCTGTGACTTAAAGCAATTAATTGGACATAGTGCTCAATCATGAGGGGCATTTCAAAACTAATGCCTTCATTGCAGCAGTTACCCACTAGTATGTTAGCCTCACTCAGAAATAAAAACCAAAAGATAGCCTGAAGTTTGTGCTTCATTTTCACACTGTTTCTTAACACAACAATATGCCTCCCTGCCTTTCAGTACATTTTCTCAACCATGCATCAGGCAGACCCTTCAAGTTGTTTTTCAGAACTATTTTCTCACCTTGGCTTTGATCTGTTTGGTTTCAGAATTTGAATACCTATTGAGATGTTTTCAGTTTAGAAAAGAACCAAAATATGGAGTCAAGTCCAGTCTGTAGGACGGTCCACAACTTCAAATCTGATCTCTTCAATAGCCATTGAAGTGAATTCATGTATGGTCTCATGTTCATCCACTGTTCAGAGTGATCTATGATTTACGTGTCAGTTTTCACAACTTTCTGCTAAGGAAAATCATCTATTGCAGTTTTTGGCTACCTGCTTTGTGAACCACCATTAATGTTAACACTGCCGTTAGTGTGTTTCTTGTTCTTCATGCCTCTTGACATAAAATATATCTCCCTTTGCTTTACAACAACAACAGTTAAATTAAATATTAAATTCTTTCTTAATATCCTCATTTTTAATATGACATTGCCACTGATACCATCTGTTCACCCCTCTAATCTTTCTCAGGACTTTCATATCTGTGGTCTCTAGTCTTTGGTTAAGTGTTTTATTTCTAACCCAGCTCTCAGATTCATAAGTTAAAATTGGTTTGAACACTGTCTTGTATACAGCTAATTTAGTGTTTTGATTAATTTCTCTCTTATTCCATATAAATTTATTCAGTTGACTTCCTACCATACCAGCGTTATTGATTCTGTAATCTATTTCCATATTTAATCTACCATCTCCACTAAAAATCGTGCCTAAGTAGCCGAGATGTTTTACTTGTTCTATAGGTTCTCCATTCAATGCAGTTAATATTTTCAATGCTTTGGCCTATTTTCATTGTCTTTGTCTTGTTATTGCTAATCATCATACAAAATCTATTACATGAGTTATTCGATTTAGTCACAGAATCTTGCGGACTCTTGTAGCAGTTTATTTAGAAGTATAACATCATCTGCATAGAGTAAAGAGCTGAGATTAACATCTCCAATTTTGATATCAGGTTTAATACCACTTTCCTTCATAATGTGATTCATATAGATAATAAATAACAGAGGGTTAATGTACATCCTGTCTCACACCAGATTTAACATAAAACCATCTTCCTGTACTTCCTTCAATTCTAACTGCTGACTTACATATCAATTAAAGACTAAGTATTGCTTGATATAATGCCCCATTAACACCATACAACTGTAGCAATTTAAACAGCTTCTCTCTTTTTCTTGCCACCCTGTCATATGTCTTTTCCAGATCTACAAAACTTAAATATAGACCTTTGTTATATTCCCATGATTTCTCAACTATTTGTCGTAAAGTGAAAATTTGATCCTGACAGACCATATTTTGCCTGAGTCCAGCTTGTTCTTCTCCACACAATCCTTTTCAATTTGCATATATCTTACCAGGAACACTCAGTAGAGAAATAACTCTGTCATTCTCACATTCAGTTTTATTTCCCTTTTTATATATGGGTACTATGTTAGAGCTCTACTCCAATCATCTGGAATTCGTCTTTCTGAACTATGCAGTGCAGCCACTGTAATAACACTTTTATACCTCCATACTTGAGCCTTTCTGGTCGAATATCATCTACTCCTGTTGCCTTTCCACATTTCAAACTTTTGGTGGCTTTTACTGCTTTAAGTATGGATATATATTCCTGATTTTTTTGGTCAACCTATAGTACATTAGTACCATGTATGGGTAGTGGGTTGGGAAAGGAGGAATTTCTTTACATTTGATTTGAATGACTAAATTGTATTCCTTGGGAGACTGTTCCACAGTGCAGCAGTTGCAGGGATGAAGGAAGAGGAAAAGAAATTTGTTCTGTTTGTTTTTAGGTGTACTGTGAAGGGATGTTGTGCAGCAACTGCATGTGTTCCAATGAGTTTAGTATTGAATGGAGGAATTATTGATGTTATTTCGGATGAGCATTTCCCATGGAAATATTTGTAGAATATACATACTGCAGAGACCATATGTCTGTATGAAAGTGGGGCAGAGAGAGTTGCTAAGGGATGGATCATTGATAAGTCTGATTGCTCTCCTCTGTATTGAGTTGAGCATTTTGAGAATGCTTTCGGGGCCCCACCCCATATGTGGGAGCAGTATTCAATAGTTGGGCAGATTTGTGACTTGTATAATGTTAATAGCTGTTCGGGAGTGAAGTAACGTCTTGAGCGAAAGAGAAATCCTAATTTTTTTGAGGCTGAGGATGCAATGTTTGAGATATGTTTGTGCCAGCAGAGGTTTGATGTGAGGGTGATTCCAAGGAGCAAGATCTCAAATTGCCTAGAAATTTGGGTACCATCAAAAAGGATACTGGGAAAAAATGGTTCTTTTTTTATGGAAAATAGTACAGAACTGGGTTTTATTGGTGAAATTTATGAGGTTATCCGAACCCCATTGTAGGATGGCTTCGCGATCGAAGTTGAGGGTGGTAGTGGTTGATATTCTGTAGGTTGAGGTGAGTTGTGTAGGGTAAGGCATTATCAAATGCAAGTGAGGAGTGTAGTGTGCCGTCATCTACAAAACTGTGTATTGGGTTGGAGGTCAATTGCAGTAGGTCATTGATATATAGCAGGAAGAGTGTTGGTGAGAGAACAGAACCTTGTGGGACCCCAGCATTAATTGGGTGGTGAGAGGATAGGGAGCCATCCACCATCACACACAGGGTGCGTCCAGACAGAAAACTGGCAATCCACCTATGGAAGTCCTGGGTCAGGCCGAATGATGGTAGTTTGCCTAGTATGCCTTTGTGCCAGACCCAGTCAAAGGCTTTGTAGATATCTAGTGCAACCACTTGAGATTCGCCAAACCTCTCCATTGTATTTGTCCAGAGATGGGTGACGTATGCGAGTAGATCTCCTGTTGATTGGCAGTGGCGGAATCCATACTGGCGGTCATCATTTGGTGAGCGTCTTCAAGATAGTGAAGGAGTTGGGAATTGATGATTTTTCCCATTACCTTTGACAAGACTGAGGTGAGTGAGATAGGGCAGTAATTGGATGGCAGTGACTTGTCATTCTTCTTGGGAATGGACTGAATATAGGCCAATTTCCAGTTTGTAGGATAGATTCCAGTGGAATAGGAGAGTATATAGGTGACATAGGATATGGTCAGTTCTGGAGCACAAACTTTCAGAACAACTGTGGGAATGCCATCAGGGCCAGGAGACTTTTTTTGATCCCCTATATCCTTTTGCCAGGATGATCTCATCCTGGCAAAAGGATATAGGGGACATTGTATGTTAGGTGTCTGGAATGGTTGTCATTTACCGTCGTCAGTTATGCATGCATTTGAAGCAAAGTATGAGGCCAGAAGGTTGGCTTTTTCTGTGGGTGATGGTGCAGTAGAGCCATCCGGGTGTGATAGGGGTGGGAATAGTGTTGGACAGATGTTATAGCCAATTGCTTTGGCAAGAGACCAAAAGGCTCAGCTAGTTTAGGGAAATGCTAGTTTCCTGCTTGTTGCTCTTTCAAACTCTGTTTTGGAAGCGTTGATTGTTTTTTTTGCATCTATTACAGGCTTTGGTGTAAGCTTTGAGGGAGGATGGAGTTCTTGATTTTTTAGCCAGTTGTGGTTTGTCTGGTGTTTCATCTCTATAGCCTTGGCACATCTTTTGGAGAACAACCAGGGTTTTGTTAGGGAATGGCAGTTCAGAGTGCTGTGTGGAATGTATGTATTCATGCCGGTGAGGATTACTTTGGTAATAAGCTCAGTGCATATGTTTGGGTTGGAAGGCCAAAAGCAATAGTCCAACTATGGGAATGCGGCATAGAAGTTGTGGAGGCTGTCCCACTTGGCACTGTTATAGTTCCAAACTACTCTTGTATGGGAGTGTCTGTGTGTAAATGTTGTTGCATGGGGGAGGAGATGAACACTAGGTTATGGTCAGAATTGCCTAGGGGGCTCACTGATTGCATGCCTTTTACTACTGTGCTGTCACTGATTGTTTTGTTTAGCAATTTTTCAAAGCAGTTACTCCATACATCAAGGATATCTTTTTCACCAGTTTTCATGTCACCTTTATCATCTCTAATTACTTTTACAACACTCTTTCCTCCATTTTTGAGCTTTTTCAACAGCCTCCAGAATATTTTGCCACCTTCTTGATATTTATTTTTTCTATGTTCTTGCTAAAGTCTTCTCATGACTTTTGTTTAGTTTTACACTAGCTAAACAAAAGTCAGCATGTGCTCTAAGAGCACAAGCTGATTTATTTGACAGGAACTTTTGATATGCTTTCTTTTTTGTTGTACACTGCCTCTTTAACTTCCTGTGTCCACCATGGAGTTCTGATTTCTCTGTTCTTGCAGACAATCTCACCACATGCCTCTCTGGCTGAATCAATCAATGTTTTCTTTAGGATTTGCCACTGCCTCTCCGAGGTTTGGTTCCTGTTCTCAAACGCTTTAACTTTTTCTTGAATAATGTTTGTGTATTTTAGTCTACAGTTTACATTTGAGAGCTGCTCAACTTTTATTTGCTTTAAAGTCCCATGGCAGAATATATTGCAGGGGAAAGATGTTAGCAGTGCATGGGATAAAATCAGCAGATATCTGAGGAAGGCAATATCAGATTGTGTCCCCATGGTCAGGAAGACAAACAAGGTTGGCGTTAGATGGATGAGTAGTAGTATCAAGTTTGATCTGCAAAAAAAGAAAATGTTATGGAGAATTTACAAGGAGAAAGGAAATGAGTACACCTATGAGCAGTACAAGGTAGGAAGCTAGGAAGATTATCAGCATAGTAAGAAAAGCTAAATCAGATTATGAGAAGACCTTAGCCAAGGAGATCAAAGCCAAGGAGATCAAAGAGTTCTTCTGCTATGTGGCAAGTAAAAGGAAGAATGATTTTGGAAGGATAACCTTAGTGGGTGCTGATGGTATCAAGGTGACCAATTCAGATGCAATAGTAGAGTTACTGAGTGATCACTTTTCAAAAGTCTATCACCCAAGTGAAAATATCTCTGTACCTGTAGCAATAACTAATGTGAGAATTGAAGTTAAGAAATCAGAAGTACTTAGTATATTGCAAAATTTAAATGTGAACACTGCTGTAGGTTTAGATGGGATATCAGCTTGGGTGTTGCATGAATATGCAAAGGAATGGTCAACACCTCTTACTTGGTTATTTAACTTAAGTTTGAACTCTGGTTTGGTCCCTAGGGAGTGGAAGGAAAGCAAAGTAGTTCTTTTGCATAAAGGTGGCTCTAAAACTGCAGTAGTTAATTACAGACCAATCACCATCTCGGGAGTGGTGGTAAACGTATTGGAAAAGTTGGTTAAAGACAAAATTCAAGAATGGGTTGATCAGGATATGATACTCTATAGGGGCCAACATTGTTTTGTTAAAGGTCGATCCTGCCTTAGCGAATTATTAGTTTTTTATTAGAATGACATCTGACTTGGACAAAGGAAATGGCTACACAGTGGTACTTCTGGATTTTTAAGGCTTTTGACAGGATACCCTATGGAATACTGTTGTGCAAATTGGAGCAGATAGGGATGGATACAAAACTGGTGATATGGATAGGAGAATGGCTCAGGGAGAGATATCAGAAGGTGGTGTATGGAGGAGCAGAGTCCAGGATGAGGCAGGTGACCAGTGGTGTGCATCAGGGCTCTGTGCTTGGGCCATTGTTGTTTAATTTGTACATAAATGATATAGGAAATGGCTTAAAGGGAGATATTCAGTTGTTTGCTGATGATGCAAAGTTGGATAGTGCAATAAAAATCAAGCTGATGTTGAGAGTTTGCAGGATGATTTAAATAAGCTGGTAAAATGGGCAAAAGGAAATGGATGTCAGTTCAATGTGGGAAAAGTGTAAAGTTATGCATTTTGGGATTAAAAGATTACCGGCTGTGTACTACATTGATGGAATGGTACTCTAAGAGATTGATGAGGCTAGGGATTTAGGGGTGTTGGTAGATAGGGAGATGAAGTTCAGGGGACACATTGCTAAGGTGTCTAAGATTGCACATAGGATTACTTGGTTATTGAGGAACACACTAACATCCAGAGGTAAAAAGGTTGATACTTCTACACTTGGAGTACTGTGCTCAGGTCTGGTCACCTGGATTCCTTGGAGATGAGGAGGCTGTGGAAAGGGTTCAAAGAAGAGACTAAGTTGGTGAGTGATGTAAAAAATGCTCCCTACATTGATAGATTGAGAGTTTTTGGATTGCAGAGATTGGTTGATAGGTGCAGAAGAGGGGATATGATAGAAACATTTAAATTACTAAAAGATTTTTATAAGATTGATGCAGGGGTAATGTTTCAGCTGTGATAGTGATGGAAGAACAAGAGTAATCCCTCGAAATTAAGGAAAAGTGTAGTTAACAAGGGTGTGAGAACAAGGTTTTCGCCTGGAGGGTGGTGAATGAGTGGAATGCATTGCCTGACTCAGTTGTGAGTTTTTTGTTTGTAAATGAATTTAAGAACAGATGTGATAGATATTGTTTTGATAGTTTGGGTCTCGCCCGATGAGTCTTCTAACTCCATGGAGATACCCGTAATAATAAATCTTTCTTACATGTTCTTTTCAGTATGAAATTCAGTTTTATCCTACACAAGACTAAATCGTGATCACTTCCAATTTCAAATCCTCTGTAATAGTGTCCTGCACCCAAGTTTGGATTAAGACCCCATAGAGGCCCTAAGCACTTAAAAGATTTTGGTGCCCCACATATATGCAATTCAAAATATAAACAATAATAAACCATAAAATAAATTATTTTTCAAAATGAAACAAAACTTATAGTAAGATGGAAAATGATGTTTATTTTTGTATATACTTCAACTTTATTTAGATTTGAAAAGTTTCTCCTACTTTTTTTAATTGCAAAGTCTTTGATCAGATCCTCAAAATTAATCTTACTTTAACACATCTGCTTCTATACTTAGTAGAGATAAGGCATTCAACCTGCTTTGTTGCATAGTTGTTCTGATGGTATTTTTAATATACTTCAACTGAGAAAATGAACGCTCAGCTGAGCAATTTGTGACCATTAATGTTAAAAATATACGAAAGGCAATGTCTACATTTGGAAAGGCACACTCAATATTGTCTTCTACAATTATTTTATAAAGTTCAGCATGACTGAATCTTGATTTTACATTTTTTGTTGCACTGAACTTATAGTGCACATATGAGTGAAATTGAATTTTATCCTGCTCAAGACTAAATAGTGATCACTTCCAATTTCAAATCCTCGTACTCTCTGGTGTCCTGCACCAGGGAGAAAACATCACTTTCAACAATAACGTAGTCAGTGAGACTTTTCTTATTCCTTCCTTCTTTTCTCCATGTAAATTTATGCACAATTTTATGTTGGAACATTGTGTTAATAATAAACAGTCCATGTCCTGAGCAGAAATATAACAGGTATTTGCCATTATTATTAGCTTTGCTCTTTTCTCCAAATTTTCCAAAAATATTTTTGTATGTCTGACAATCATTTTCTACTGTGCTATTCGATCCCCAACAAGGACTAACTTTTCCTTTTTTGTTGTATCAGTTGCTCTCTCTAAAGCCTCAAAAATTCCTTCATTTCTACTTTAGTAGTGGGACCATAGGCACAAATAAGTCTCATTCCAATTCCCCACTCTGATATTTGTCCACATCACTATTTGATATTGCTTGCCATTCAAGAAGATTAGCCTTGTATTTTGTGTTCAATACTATAGCTATTTCTTCCTTTCCCTGATCATCATTGCCTGAATATAACATTTTATATTTATTGCTCAGAAAAATCTCGCCGTATTTTGTCTTTTTTGTTTGTCACCCCTATTATGTCGATCTGGTACTTATCCAGTTCCTCAGGTAGCTCCATTTCTTTGCCATTCAGGCTTCTTATGTTGATAGTACCGATCTTGAATCTGGTGATGCATTGGGATGTGTTTATGTATTTGTTCCAGTAGCTGACTTTTTGCTGGTTCCCTAGCAAAAACAATGGGACCTTGTTTAACTGGGTAATCCTCTGGCATGAAATTCTGTCATGTTATACCATCATTTTATATTTTGGTTTATGCCAATAAGAATACAATTTGGTCAGCTAAATCCCAACTACAGTTTACCATACACAATAACTGAAGGGGTAATAAACGCTATTACTCAAAAATTCAAATTGTCTTACCAAAGTTTACATTTTAATGATTTTTCAAACTCAAAAAGCGCCGACAGAGTATTATCCCACTGGAAAAGCATACTTAAAAAATACTCTAAAGTTCAAAAACTTTAACATGAACACTCAAACATCAACTGCTTTGCCTTTAGCAACTAATACTGTCAAATTTTGCGTGACAGCGAAACAACTGATAGCGACATCTGTTATGTTCAAAAATTAAAAATGAACGATTTTAAGTAAAAAATATATATATATGTCCTGGAATCCTTAAGTGACAAATCTTGACAGAATTGCTGAAGGCCTCTTCAAGAAATGTTATAAACTTCATTATATCCAAATACTGTAAACTGTAATTGCAACAGCTTCCTCTCAATTCTACTTTGAATTAAAATTTGGTTTTTCCTCTCTCCTGAAAATATGTATATTTGAGTTGTGACAGCATTCTTCTAGGGGTGCAATATCACATTACTAGCCTCAAATTTGTTCAAATTACTTCTCCTGCTCAAGTCGTAACATTTTTGTAAATCCCCAATCTGACCAAATTGCCAGCCCATCCTCATTCATTCAGTATCCAGGTAGATACCTGACAAGGTGCACCACGAGGAGGTGAGGATTGGACATTAGGTCAGAAGCCCTGGTCAGTTCTCTACATTCCTTTTAAAGGCTATGTGGAGGTCTCCTCTCAGTTATACAGCTTTGACCCTTAAACACCACCATTGTAGAGATAACAAGATGATATTATTAATTCTCCTGCTGCTGTAATACAAACTGACATGAATGGAACATGGCAGTAGAGTTAGCCATTCAGTATTGCAAAGAATAAGGTTTTAAGATTTGGAAAACAGTAATAGGATGCACAGTATGTGGTTGACTGGGATATATTGCTTACTGACTGCATGAGTCTTCCACTTCCATGGGGTGTGTGATGATAATAGCTGAGTATTATCCACTCAGAGATTCTGTACATGTTGGAATAAAAGGTCAAAGTACATCCCTTTCCCAGATGTACTAATCATCATCTCAGAATACGAGTCACTAATAATTTAAATGTTTCCATCATATCCCTATTTTTGACCATCAACTAACTTCTGCAGTCAACACACCCTCAATCTATCCTTATAGGGAACATTCCCTATTATAGCCAGCAAAGGTTAGTCGATTGCTAGAGCCTCTGCTACTAATGTCTTACGCAAAATGTTAAGCAAGTTTGAGCGTGGTTAGTAGTTGGAAGGGATCTGTCGTTCGATGCTGTTGGCACACTCTCCATCGATGAGTCTTTGGACTCCCTGGAGGTTTCACAATAATAATAATAATAATAAATAAAATAATTCCAGAGACCACTCACCTTTGAAACTTCTCCACCACTTCCTCATCCCAAAGAAACCGGAGATCAGACCTAAGCACGATATCCAGATGTGTTCATATCGGGGACTTAAAAAGAGGAATAGCAACTTTCTTATCTCTACTTTCAGTGTGTTCTTTAATAACCAAGTAATCTTATGAGCTACCTTAGCAATATATCCTCTAAACATCTACTCTATGTCTAACACTACCCCTAAATCCTTAGCTTCATCCTGAAGTACAGTTACATCAATGTGATACACAGCTTGTAATCTATTTATTCCAAATGTGTAACTTTACATTGCTTTCTCTTCATTAAACTGACACTCATTATCTTTTTTTCCCGTATTGACAGCCTATTTAAATCATCCTGCAAGCTTTCCACATCACCTTGATTCCCTATTACTGTATCTAATTTTCAATCATCAGCAGACAACTTAATTTTTCCTTTCAGGGTAATTCCTGTGTCATTTATGTACAGTTACATAGTAATTGTCTTAGGACAGATCCTTGCAGCACACCACTAGTCACCTGCTTTCTCCTGGATTCTGCTCCTCCATATACTGATTTTGATATCTGTCCAGCTCTCCTCTTCTCCACATAACCAATGTCATATCCATCCCTGTGTTTTCAGTTAAATTAATTTGCAGAATTAATTAAATTAATTAATTAATTCAGTTATGATCCCATGTAAGTTTCTTATGTGGGAACTTAATGATGTCACATCATTAACCTCACTTGTATGATATATCCTTGCAAAATGCTCACTCAGTACCTCAACTATTTTATCTGCTTCTGTCACTTCATAATCATCAACACTCATTAAGGTTATTCTTTCATAGTCACTATTCCTCTTACTTGCCACATAGTGAAAGAACTCTGAGATTACTTTTGGCCTGCTCGCCTAGTTTCTTCTCGTAATCAGAAATAATCTTCTTGTGTTCAGGTCATGTCTGGCTTGTATGATGTGATAATTTTTTAATGGGTGGATAAGAATACGATAGTCTATGAGGTACAACATGGCTTTGTGAAGTATCAGTCATGCCTTAGTAATTTACTTACTTTTTATAATAGTGACAGTTGAGTGGGATAAAGGAAATGGCTACATGATGATTCTGCTGATGATTCTACAGAGCCATTTGACCAAATACCACATGGATACACAAATTAGTATAAATGGAGATCGATATATCTGGTTGTGTGGATAAGAGGGTGCCTGGTGGACAGATATCAAAATTAGTATATAGAGGACAAGGTTTAGTGCTAGACCCACTACTGTTTAATTTGTACATAAATGATATAGGATATAACCTGAAAGAAAATATTCAGTAGTTTGCTGAGTAATAGTGAATCAAGGCAGTGTGGAGAGCTTGCAGGATGATTTAAATAGGCTTCAGTATGTGCAAAAGATAATGGGTGTCAGTTTAATGTGGAGAAAGAAATATAAAGTTATTCATTTTGGAATAAATAGATTACAAGCTGTGCACCACATTGATGGAACTGTACTTCAGGAAATAGATGAAGCTAAGGATTTAGGGATCATGGTAGACAGAGTAGAAGTTTAGAGGACATATTGCTAAGGTAGCTCATAAAATTACTTAGCTGTTAAAGAACACACTGACAAGTAGAGATAAGAAAATAATATATAGACACGTTTACACAAGAATATTATATTTTAATTTGTCAAATATTTCAGTCTGAAAATAACAGACCATCTTCAGTGGCTATATAGGAACAGTTTTTTTTAACAGGGTGGAATACCAACAATTGATCATTCAAAAGTAGAACAAGCCGCATGATGTTATATCGCTAAGTATTAAAGAGAGGGAAACATTTTTATCAGAGTAATGATTAAATTAAAGATATTAATTCACAAATTCATATAATAATCTTAGACTAATGTAAGAATTAAAGTCTTAATTTAAAAAAAAAAGAAATTAAGCTGGAATAGATGATATTCGACCAGAAAACTCAAATATAGGGGTATCAAAATTTTGCAGTGGCTACACTGCATAATTCATAGGATCTGGTCAAAAGATCAAATTCCTGAAAATTGGAGTAGAGCTCTCATAGTTCCCATCTATAAAAAAGAATAAAGCTGAATGTGAGAATTACAGAGAATTTCTCTGCTAAGTGTTCCAGGTAAGATTTATGCAAGCGCACTTGAAAAGAGGCTGAGAAACAATGTAGAAAAGAAACTGGGGGTAGAATAAGTTGGATTCAGACCAAATAGAGGTTTTTGGAATCAGATTTTCACAACAAATAGTTCTAAAATCTGATATAGCCTGCCAGAGAATGGTTAATTTAGGATCTCTGCTTTTGATCTTCTCTGGCTCAAGATTTCCTTTCCCCATTTAATAACTTTCATTTCTTGCATTTACTGCTCTCCAAACATTAGCTGATCAGATCTCTTCACATTCCTTTCCATGGAACTTGACCACTTACAATCCAGCTATCCAAATAGTGAGGTCATCATCCTGGGCAACCTCAATGTTCACAATTCCATCTGGCTCTGCTACTCTAACACCACTAAGGAGGACAAGAAGTCTTTGCTGTAAGTAATAACCTAACACAAATTGTACGTCTACCCACCCAAATCTCTGATAACCCTCGTCACTCTCCAAATAATCTGGATCTCTTTTTGAACAGTTCTCCTTCCAGATACACCATAGAGGTCACCTCTCCTCTCCTCTCGGCTACTCAGACCACAATTTCATACAGTTCTTCTTTATCTTGCACAGTATAACCCTTAATCATTGATCTATATACTATCTTCCAATGGAGTGAGGACAACCTTGTTATGTTCAGTGCCATCAAAATACTATCTTGCCTTTTTTTGTGCAAAAAGAGATCCTGGCTCGCCTTCCATTACGCTCAGTAATACAGAAATCACCAGACAAGATTAGATCTTTGCTTGAACTAATGTTTACCTCCAGTCTTTTCTGGTATTAACACATTAAATCACATCAATAGCCTCCTCAGCATCCAAGAAACTTGGCATTCTCTTTTGTTCAAGAGCCTATTTTACACCAATCAATTCTTCACCATATAGAAATCCTAAATCCATCCATATTTAGAATACTTATATGTTTGGGGTAGTGCACTTAAAACTTCCCTAAAAATCCTTGATGCCAGAAGTGTGCATATAGGCTCATAGATGATCCTTCTCTTGCAGACTCACTTCAACCTCTATCTCACAGGTGCAGTGTTTCAGCACTGTGTCTATTCTATAGGTACTTCCATGGTCACTGCTCCACTAAATTTGGAACCATCATTCCTCCACTTTCTCTTGGATCTGTTAATACAAGAGCTACAGCTGCCCAGCATCCCTTTACTGTGCAACTGCAAACACACCAAACCTGCTTCTGTCTTTCACTTTTATTGCATCCACCTCTGGAATAGCCTTGTTCAAATAACAAAAAAAAAGTATTCCCAAATAACAACTACAATCTGCAACTTTTCAAAAAAAACCCTCAAACTTCTGAGTTCTCATCTGTGTGCTACATGGCACTGATGTGCCTATAGATCCCTTGACCTTTCATGTATAGGATCAATATTAAAAAATAAATAAATAAATAAATAATAGAAAAAAAATTAGTTGAAATCATGGGAATATGACAAGGATCTGTATTTAAGTTTTGTAGATTTGGAAAAGGCATATGATAAGGTGCCCGGGGTAAAGCTTTTCAAAATACTTCAATTGTATGAGATGAATGGAACATTATGCAGAACATTACATAGTCTATATTTAAGTTGTCAGTCAGCAGTTAGAATTGAAGGAAATACAAGAAGATGATTTTATGTAAAATCAGGGATAAGACAAGAATACACATTATCTCCACTCTTATTTATCATTTATATGGATTACATTATGCAAAAAAAAAAGTGGCATTAAACCTGATATTACATTTGGAGATAACAAACTTAGGTTTTTGCTTTATGCAAATACCGTTGTACTCCTAAACACATCCAGTACAAGTCTTTAGGATTCTCTGCTATTCTGGACTTCAGCTGTAACAAATTTGGCATGGAAATTGGCAATAAAAACACCAAAACTACAAAAATAAGCAGGAATATGGAAAACTTCAGCTGCGTTCTCGATGGAGAGCCTATAAAACAATTAAAATATTTTAGCTATTTAGGCACGGTTGTTAGTGAATATTCAAATTAAATTTGGAAATTGACAACAGAATAAGCAAACCTGGTATGGTGAGGAGCCAGCTGAATAAATTTATATGGAATAAGAGAGAAAGCAGCCAAAACACTAAATTAACAGTATACAAGACAATGTTCAAACCAGTTTTAAGTTATGAATCTCAGAGTGGGATCAGAAATAAAGCACTAGATCAAAGATTAGAGACCACAGATATGAGAGTTCTAAGAAAGATTAGAAGTTTGAACAGATGGCATCAGGATTGTATTATAAATGAAAACATTAGGATGGAACTAGACATTGTTTGCATTCAGGAATGTGTCAGCAATGCTAATCTTAGGTAGTATGGTTACTTAAACAGAATGGGAGAGGAAAGGTAAACGGGTGTTTGACGGATTTATCTAGGTGGATTCATTCAGTCAGAAGTGCCTTAGATTAACAAAATGTTAGATATTGGAGTGTAATATCTAACAATATTGCAATACTGACAAGTAATAGACAAATTTGGAAGAAAACTGTTGATAGAAGATTAGCAATAATATAAACTTAACCAAGTAGTGCTGTCATAGTAGCCTGAATACTCCTTGAGGGTGCATATTGGAAAATTGATAGTGATGCTGTCTTAAATTGTACATATTTGGTCTGATGTATTAAAATAAAGAACTTTTATTATTAAAAGACCAGAAGATAAATGATAAAATATACAAAGAGCCAACAAGTTCCACTAGCCACTGTCTAGCATTTTCAAGGTTGAACTGGTGTGAAAACAAATGCATTAAGTTACATTTCAAACATACACTTTAGTACATTTGCTCATTGCATTTGATCATTCTGTTTGAAGGCGTGCATGTGTTCGAAAGCTTCAGTCAGATTCCGGTACGTGACCACGTGTTGTGTAGTTTTTTGCATATTGTAATTCTGTCGAGCTGAGAGAGAGATGATGAGATTTTTCCATATGTCTTTAAGAATAATACCCTGATTTCTATTTAAATTATTGCCTGTGCGTAGTACCACAGCTGCTTCTTTTAAAGTTCTGTATCTGTAGTCATTCTCGATGTAAGGCATAGAACTGTTTTTCCAATCTATAACGTTTGATGTTGAGAAATGATGAGCTAAACCAGATGTGATGATTCTATTATGATTGACATCCCCCACATGTTCCTTCTGTCTTATTTCAAAACTTCTAAAAGTCTGACCAATGTAAGAAAGGCCACACGTGCATGGAATTTCATATACTCCAGGACATTTGAAGAAAGGTACCTCATCTTTAGGTGATCTTAAGATTTGTCAGATCATGGTAGTTGGTTTAAAAACCACTCTGATGTTATGAGCTTTTAACATTCTCGCCAGTTTTGTGGAAACTGAATTAATATATGGAATGACAGCTGTGGACACATATTGGGGCACCGTAACACGTTGGTGGTGGTTGTCTTTAAATAGCCATTTGTTTAAAATGTTAGAAGAGTATCCATTAAGAGATAGAGTGTTAGCTATTAGTGACAGTTCTCTCTGCACATCTGTTTCTTTTGAAATAGACCTTAAGGCTCTATTACGGAGCATGTGAATGATGCTGTGTTTTTGTGATCTATGATGGTTGGACGAATAATGTAGATATCTACCAGTATCTGTGGGTTTCTTGTAAATGGACAGTTGGAAATTGTTATCTTCTCTCCTCACTAGGATGTCAAGAAAAGGAAGTTCTTTGTTCTTCTCTAGTTCTATAATGAATTTGATCTTATTGTGTAGCGAGTTGATTTTGTTCAGAAACACGAGAAGGTTTTCCATGGTATCTTTCCAGATGATGAACACGTCATCGACATATCTCCACCAAATTGATGGTTTTGGTACAATGGTGGAAAGAATATCCTTTTCAAGTTTTTCCATAAAAAGGTCTGCACATGGTGGTGACAGAGGATTACCCATGGCTAGACCTTCCAATTGTTTGTATACAGTGTTGTTAAATTTGAAGAAATTTGATTTCAGGCAATGATGAAACAGCTATGTGATGTCTTGAGGGAAAAGATCTTTCAGAATATTAACCACCTCCACGATCGGTACATTAGTGAATTAGGACACTACATCAAGACTAGCCATAATGTCCATTTCTGATATTTTAATACTCTTGATTTTTTCTACAAATTGTTGAGAGTTTTTAATGTAGGTCTCTGTGTGTCTAATTGTTCCTTTCATTAATTTTGCCAGATGCTTTGCTAGTAGGTATGTAGAGGTACGTTTTCATAAAGAAAACGTACCTCTTTGTCCAATAGTTGATGGAAGATCCTCACCTACATACCTACTAGCAAAGCATCTGGAAAAATTAATGAAAGGAATAATTAGATACACAGAGACCTACATTAAAAACTCTCAACATTTTGTAGAAAAAATCAAGAGTATTAAAATATCAGAAACGGACATTATGGCTAGTCTTGATGTAGTGTCCTAATTCACTAATGTACCGATCGTAGAGGTGGTTAACATTCTGAAAGATCTTTTCCCTCAAGACATCACACAGCTGTTTCATCATTGCCTGAAATCAAATTTCTTCAAATTTAACAACACTGTATACAAACAATTGGAAGGTCTAGCCATGGGTAGTCCTCTGTCACCACCATGTGCAGACCTTTTTTATGGAAAAATTTGAAAAGGATATTCTTTCCACCATTGTACCAAAACCATCAATTTGGCGGAGATATGTCGATGACGTGTTCATCATCTGGAAAGATACCATGGAAAACCTTCTCGTGTTTCTGAACAAAATCAACTCGCTACACAATAAGATCAAATTCATTATAGAACTAGAGAAGAACAAAGAACTTCCTTTTCTTGACATCCTAGTGAGGAGAGAAGATAACAATTTCCAACTGTCCATTTACAAGAAACCCACAGATACTGGTAGATATCTACATTATTCGTCCAACCATCATAGATCACAAAAACACAGCATCATTCACATGCTCCGTAATAGAGCCTTAAGGTCTATTTCAAAAGAAACAGATGTGCAGAGAGAACTGTCACTAATAGCTAACACTCTATCTCTTAATGGATACTCTTCTAACATTTTAAACAAATGGCTATTTAAAGACAACCACCACCAACGTGTTACGGTGCCCCAATATGTGTCCACAGCTGTCATTCCATATATTAATCCAGTTTCCACAAAATTGGCAAGAATGTTAAAAGCTCATAACATCAAAGTGGTTTTTAAACCAACTACCATGATCAGACAAATCTTAAGATCACCTAAAGAATGAGGTACCTTTCTTCAAATGTCCTGGAGTATGTGAAATTCCATGCACGTGTGGCCTTTCTTACATTGGTCAGACTTTTAGAAGTTTTGAAATAAGACAGAAGGAACATGTGGGGGATGTCAATCATAATAGAATCATCACATCTGGTTTAGCTCATCATTTCTCAACATCAAACGTTATAGATTGGAAAAACAGTTCTATGCCTTACATCGAGAATGACTACAGATACAGAACTTTAAAAGAAGCAGCTGTGGTACTACGCACAGGCAATAATTTAAATAGAAATCAGGGTATTATTCTTAAAGACATATGGAAAAATCTCATCATCTCTCTCTCAGCTCGACAGAATTACAATATGCAAAAAACTACACAACACGTGGTCATGTACCGGAATCTGACTGAAGCTTTCGAACACCTGCATGCCTTCAAACAGAATGATCAAATGTAATGAGCAAATGTACTAAAGTGTATGTTTGAAATGTAACTTAATGCATTTGTTTTCACACCAGTTCAGCCTTGAAAGTGCTAGACAGTGGCTAGTGAAACTTGTTGGCTCTTTGTATATTTTATCATTGATCTTCTAGTGATGCTGTCTATCAACAACTTTTTTTCTAAAACTGTCTGTTATTGCCAAAAGATCTGATTTGAAGAGATTTTTTATTTCATAGTGCGCATAACTACATAGTTCTGCCTATATCTCAGTCTTCCTCTGAATTTTGTCTTAGTCAGTTTGACTAAGACATTGGCTTTGCTTACACATTCTTGAATGTTAACTACTTCCTTCTTTTTTATATATATTTCTACTATGAAACCATCTGTTCATTTCTCTACAGAACTCTCAAATTTGAAGTTTGAGTCTTTGATCAAATTCTTTATTTATTTCTAACATAGCTCTCAGATCTGTAATTCAGAACTGGTTTGAACACTATCTTTAAAAACTAAGTGGTGCAAATTTTTTCATTTGTTTTCCAACCGTACCATCTTTGTTTATTTTATTATCTGTTTGCTTATTTAATCTGATGTTGTCATGAACTAGAATATAGAAGAGTGGTCTGAACAGTTCTCGGCCTCGACCATAGATGGCAACACTATTGACAAGATTTTTTTTTTTTCTACGTTGGTACATCTGTCATAAGCATCCATGTGGAATTGCAAGTCAATCTATCAAGTAGTTTGTTTTATACTGTTGCCTAAAGCAAAAGTGTTGTCTGTATCCCTTGAAATGGATAAAATTGAGTATCGTGCGGTTATAAAATTCTTTGTGAAAAAAGTTTAATGCCAAAAGAAATTCATTCGAAGTTCATAAAAGTTTATGGGCACTCTTCTCCTTCGTTTTCGACAATTAAGAAATGGGCTGCTGAGGTTGAACTTGGCCATACCAGCCTTGAAGATGATCCATGTGAAGGACTTCTAAAAAGTGTAACGACACCAGAAATCATTGATCAATGAACAAGTATTGGATGACTGTCGAGTCAAAGTGCGTGAAATTGCTGAGACTGTAGGCATTTCAAAAGAACGTGTAGGATATGTTTTGCATGAAGAATTGCAGATGAAAAGCTTTGTGCAAGATGGATGCTGCGCTTGCTCAAAGCAGATCAAAAATGCACTCGCATGAAAATCTCTGAACAGTGCTTGCAGCATTTTAACAAGAATAAAACTGATTTTGTGCATCAATTTATTACTATGGATGAGACTTGGATTCACCATTACACACCAGAATCCAAACAGCAGTCAAAACAGTGGACAGAAGCTGGTTGTTCAGCGCCCAGGAAGACAAAGTCGGTTCCATCAGCAGGAAAGGTCATGGCATTGGTGTTTTGGGATGCTAAAGGCATTTTGTTTATTAATTATCTTGAAAAGGGTAAAACAATAATCAGGGAATGTTATTCTGATCTTTTAACCAGACTAGATGAAAAAATTTGTGAGAAAAGACCCGGTTTGCAGAAGAAAAAAAATCATCTTTCATGCGGACAATACACCTGCCCACAAAAGTGTTTTGGCAATGGGAAAATTAAGGGATCTACACTATGAATTGTTGGAACATCCACCCTATTCCCCAGATTTGGCTTCCTCTGACTTCTGTCTCTTCCCAAAACTAAAGCTCTTCCTTGCTGGTTAGCGTTTTTCTTCGAATCAAGAGGTGATTGCAGCTGTAGAGGGATACAGATCTTTTTTTTGCAAAGCTTACTGAGAACCACTACAGGGACGGGATAAATGTATTAGTCTTGAGGGAGATTATGTTGAAAACTAAAAATAATTTTGAAATTATAAATTCGTTTTTTCATTGTTAGGCCGAGAACATTTCAGACCATCCTCGTAGATATCTCAAAGTATTTCAGGGTTCTGTATTTTTGCTTGCATTCTTCTTCATATCTGTGGTTGGGAAAACCATGTAGTGCTCAAACATTTGAAGTTTCATGGACTTCCATAATCAATGCCTTAAACACGGAATTCTGTGTCATTCTCTTGTGGAGAATGACACAGAATTCCGTCACAGAACGACCTTGTGGACTTCAATGATTCTAAGGAACGTGGAGAACATCCTTCCCCCCTCCCATTTTGGAATGAACGTTCTCTGTCTGTGTGCATGCCTGCCTTCCTTGCAGACATGGCTTCAGATCAACACAAACAATACATCTAGCAGAATCAATGCTTCAACAGGTACAGGCATTATCCATGTTAAAGGCCAAGTGTAATATCCAATAGGTAGTAATGATTCTTTGTTACATTAATGTTTATGTATCAAAATTAAACAGTAGGTTATGAAGAAATTAACCCCTTTTTAATGTCCTTTTATCATGATACGTATATCTATTTTTTAATGTCATATTAGTATTCAAGTAAAGTTAAAGAAAATATAATTTTGTATTTAAACACCAAAATCAAAACCTTAGTCTCTTACAGTATTTGACTTATCTTTCTGTGGAAGCCATATGTACCATCTCTCCCTATGTAATTGCTATATCATGATATATTATTGTAGTTATGAGATGTAACTGGAGCTGCAAGATGCACTACCAACAAATATTCACAGTGCTGAGTGGTTATTTATGGCTAAAATTTTGCATATGTGTATTGCTTTACATGCTCTATAATTGACAGATGAAACAGCTGGAGGATGTATATAATTAACAGATATAGTATACTGGTTTCAGCCTTAGTCAGCTGTAATTCACATCAAACCAAGCTCTATAATTGAGAAAGGTTTTTACATAATAATAGTTTATCTTCTCTTGTTAGTAGCATGTTTGCTTAGTATAATTTTCTTGCTTTGCTTTATGTTCTGTGTTACTTCCTGTGCTCATTCTAATCTCAAGAAATTTGTTTTATATAAACTTAACAAGTTTATATAAATAAACTTAACAAGTTTAAGTTTACAGATGTTTTGTGATAGTATTATAATGTGTTTTTGTGAAGTTGTTGAGCATTTAAAAATTACAATGGAAGCAAAGATTGTCTCAGTATCAAAGATGAAATCAGTTAAAATATCCAAGTGTAACCAGAAACTGTTATTTTTAGTAACTAACAGTATGTTTTACAGAAATAACTTTAAAGCACATTGATTACTTTACGGAATGTTTATTAACATAAAGATGTCTTTTAAGAGATTCATGCAATTGTAACTGTTTGCATGTCTATAAACAAATGCCTGTGCATGCATATTCTTTTTGCAAAGTCAAAACTAATTTAACTGGTAAAGGCTATGATGGTCAAAGGATCCCACTAAATCTATGAAGGATTTGAGTATAACACCCATGCAGCAGATGAAGGGTCTTGATGGTACGTTGGTGCAGACTGGTATTTTCAAATTGTGTGTGGGAAGTGGTGTCCTGAAAGAAGAACATCACTAGTGGTGTGTCATAAGGGTCTGTTTTGGGATCATTATTGTGTAACTTTTATGTTAATGATATTGGAACAAGTTTAACTGGAGATATGCAGCTGTTTTACAGATGATACAAAGTTGCAAGAACTATAAGGAGTGTAACCTTACAAGAGGATCAAAATAGATTGTATGAGTAGGCATGTAAATGGAACTAGCAGTTGTGTTGCAAAGTGTAAGATTTTGATTGGTAGGCAAGGACAAGATGCAAAGTATAGGAGGGGAAATTTTGAAGGAGGTGATGTAGATGAGAAATCTGGGAGTAGTGGTGGTTGGCAGTGGCGGCTCGTCCATAAGGGCTGCAGTCCCCCCCCCCTCTCCCCCTCCAGTATAAAATGAAAGTTGCTGTTTTATTATTACAGGATATCATTATCCTCATCAATTGACCAAGGTGGTTTTGCATCTCTAGAATATGGTATGAAGACAGATTGAGGAAATGCTATTTGCAGATCCTCTGAATAGGTGAAGGGGGAAGGTATTGTTACCAGATTAATGTGAAAAGAGTTACATAACATAAAAGCAGGAGGATAAAATAAGTGACTATCCCTGGAAGCTGTATAAGAAATATGTGAGGATCAGGTTTTTAGTATTGAGAGTGGTTGATGAGTGTAATGAATATTGTCTGAGTGTGGTGCAGAAATGTTGAATGAGTTAAAGCACATTTGGATTTTTATGTGTGATAGTGAAGACCATCCCACGGTGAGTTTTTTTTTTGACTCCATGTAAGCTTTCCACTTAATGCCAAATAACTTAGCTTCATAGAAACCTAATGAAAGCTGTGCTAGGGTTGTTAAGTCTATTTGCATAATCTTCTATGTCTGTCAGCAAGTGCTCTATGGCTAGCTTGTTTGTCTTGTAAGATGAACTATTCTAGTTTTCAGGAGGAAACAGTTTTACTTTCTCCACATAAGGCTGGCTAAGCTTCAGTCAAAAATTTCTTATAACTGTCAGGGATTATGAAGAAAAGTGATCGGCATGCCCATGAACAGTATAAGGCAAAGTTTTACCACTTGGTTATACTAAATAATTTCTTGGCATCTTTAATTTATAATATAACCAAGTGGGAAAAATTTCAACATCTATCTCTAATCCAGAGTATTTTAGTAATAAGGTTTGACATCTTTTGGCTACTTGTATATGGAAATATGACTTCTGCATTACTTCGACCTTGGTATCACTTCTGGGTCTGGCTCCCAGTGATGAGACCTCAGTAAAGGTCAAAACCAGTCTGTGGTAGTGACCCTTCCCATAATGGATAGCATTATACATGACCATAAGGATATGTGCTTTGCATTATGAGTTACTAAGGCAAGTGATGTATAGTCATTAGCCTCTGTATACGAGTTGCCTAATCTTGAATAAAGGATTAAACCAAGAATATAATTTCTTGGAATCTTTAATTTTTAGGAATATGATACTCTATAAGGAACAACATGGTTTTGTGAAGGGTGGTCTTGCATAAGGAAGTTGCTACCCAGCGATATTGGTAGACTTTGCAAAAGCATTTGACAAGATTCCACATAAAATTATTGCATAATTTGGAGCAAATGGGGAAGAACATGAATCTGGTGCTTTGGATTGGATGGTGGGTGATGGACAGTCAAATTCCTGGCAGTATCAAAGAGCAGTTTATGGAGGGGTTGAGTCTAAGAGAAGGCGAGTGACGTGGTGTGCCCACAGGACTCAGCACTTGGTCCTCTATTGTTTAATTTGAATATTAATGATATGGGAAATGATTTGACAGGAAATATTCAGTTTGCTGAAGATACTAAACTAGGAAGAGCAATGGTAAATGAAGGTGATGTAGAGATTCTGCAGAAAGACTAAAATAAACTAGCAGTATGGGCGAAGGTAAATGGCTGCCAGTTTAATGTGGCGTGATGGACTTTGGGAAGAGATCAGAAGCTGCATACCATATTGATTGAACTGAACTGCAGGAAACTGATGAGGCCAGGGACTTGGATGTGATTATGGACAGGGAGTTGAAATTTGGAGGGCATGTTGTTAAGGTAACCAAAACAGTACATCAGATTACATGGTTGTTGAAGTAACACACTAATAATAATAATAATAATAATAATCGTATGATGATACATGCCTGTGAGTCTCCTTTACTGGGAGATACGGCACCATCTCAGCCCCCCCCCCCCCATTTTATCCAGGCTCCAGAACCAGCATAGCTGACAAATCAGACCTCTGGCTGTGTCAGTATTCCTGACTGTAATCCGTGTGTGTGTGTGTTCACTGGACCAATTTGCCTGCTTGCAGGATGAAAAACCCCAGATAAACTGGTGGAAAAAACTCTGCTGTCCACACCCAAGACCGGCTAACTTGGCTATGGGTGAGGAAGATCCTTAAGTTCCTCGCGTCGTCGACGGGAATCGAACCTAGGACACTCCTTCCCCACGCATATGGTTGCGAAGTGCATAGCCTCTAGGCTAACAGCGTGGTAGTAACACACTAACAAGCAGGGATAGAGAGGTTATTGTTCCCCTATATATAAGGTTTTAATAAGGCCACATCTGGACTACTGCACACAGATCTGGGCTGCAAGATTCCATGTTGATGAAGTCGTGGAGAAGATCCAGAGACAAGTGACAAAGATTGTGGAATGCTCCCTATGAGAATAGATTGGTGGTCTGTAGGCTTCAATAATTAGCTGATAGACAAAAAAGAGTGATATGATAATAGATGCATTTATGTTATAAGAGAGGTTTTATAGGATTGATACTGTAAACTTTTCAGTACATGGCAAGAAGGTAGAGAACAAAGAGTCACCAGTGGAAGTTATATAAGAGTGGTTAGCAAGGGAATTAGAAGTAGGGTTTTTTGCATGGAGGGTGGTCAATGAGTGGAATGGATTGCCAGTGTGGTGATGGGTGCTTCACCTTATTACTAAAATACTCTGGATTAGAGCAAGTTGTAGAAAGTTCTTTTTTTCTCTTGGTTATACATTAAATTAAAAATTCCAAGAAATTATGTTCTTGTTTAATCCTTTATCCAAGTGTAATCAAACAGAGTTTTGTGAAGTTTCTTCACAACTAGGTATGGCTCCCACTGATGAGATCTCACTGAAAGTCAAAAGTCACTTACTAATTGGTGTGTGTCTCAAAGTGGTAAAGAAAGTTTGTTTTTTTATTACCTTCTGCATTATTTCAAGAACTAAGGTGCAGGCAATGGGATGATGGTTTCAAATCTTTTCTTGTGTTATGTTGCGGTGATACCATCTGGTATCCTTCCATAGAAGCATCCAACAAGATGAATTCCACTAGAAGGCTCTGAGTGGTCTTTTGACTTTGTATGGGGAAGAGAGAAATAATTTAAAGTTTATTTTTTTTCTCTAAGATTTCGGCACAGCACATTAAATATAAATTAGGATAGTAATCTCAAGTGATAATTATCTCATGTATTTCTTCCAGATCTGTTGATAAGGGATGTGAAAATAAATTCCAAAATTATCTTATCTATTATGTAGTGAAATTTTTCATGTTTGATCACAAAATAGTGAAATTAAAAAAATGCCTTGATCTTATCTGTAGACAAATTGGTTAACATGTAATGTATGTATCTTAATCACTGCAATTTCATTCATGAATAAAAGTTTGCTTGCATTCTTCTGTTCATTATGTATATGTTATCGCTAAAATGCAGAAATCAGTTATTCTGCAGATTATCTAGGTATTGTACAGATTAACTAGGGTGATCCGTTAACGTGCGGAAAATTGGTTCTTTTCTCAAATTACCTAGGTAATCCGCAAATTACCTAGATAATCTGCACATTACCTACTAGGCACTCGTTAAAGTGAAAATAAGATCTTTGCTGGAACAACAGCAACGTTTCTGTATGCTTAAATTAACATAATGTTATTTATTTTTCGATATCTAAAGAATCAAGTTAATACAATCAAACAATCAACAAATTAGTTGATAGAATCAATCGTCAATCAATTAAAAAACTATAATACAAAGAATCAAACGGTTTAAAATATTATTACAATTATGGAAATTAATTTGCAAAACATATGACACTGGCGAAACCAAACTAAAAGTGGAGGGAGAGGGGGGAAGGAGTAGGGAAAGGAAATGAGAGAAACAAACTTTTGAACTTTAACGATACGGAAGCCGTTAATGTGCACATTACCTAGGTAAAATGCGGAAAACTCTTGATTCTGCACGTTAACGGAGCAAATCAGTTAATCTGCAGATTAGCTAGGTAATGTGCACGTTAACGGCTTTCGAGCTTTAGCGGTAACATATATACTCCAGTTTATTTTATAAATAAAGATTTCTGCTTTAAATTTATTTCTCAACTATGATTATATTGTCATCCAAAGAAAACAGTGTCATAATATGTGTATATTTGCAAATGAAAATTGCAGTTAAATTCTTTCTTATTGTGTTCAATATATTGTTAATCTGTGTGAATCCTTTTTTTTTTATCTTGTTAGGTTATGTGGATAAAACCAAAAATCAGTCCCTTCTTCCAAATGGATACTGTAATAGTGGAGTAAAAACAAACCAGAATAGGTTTGTATCTCATCAGACTATAAGCTCTAAGCCAGCGAACTTAAAAACTATTGACACTTCTACAAAATTTAATACTGTAGGACGAAGGCAAGGACATGTTAGTAACATTGCTAAAGATCTCTCTTCTGTAACACTCAAGCCAACCCTTTTGACTCAGTCTTCTGACAAGCCACCTATACACAGTAATAGATGGGCAGATAAAAAAGTTGTTAATGGTACTTGGACTGGTTCTGCACCAAATCTTGCGGATGACACTACTGACTCTCCAAAATGTTTTTCAAAATTTACAACACAAAATAAAATGCAGAAAAGTCCACAAATAGTAAAGAAAGATCACCCAACATTGCCTGCAAAACCTTCTTTTCTTTTACCAAATAATGTGAATTCCTCAAAAGAAAGTAAATCAACATGTGTGGAACTTAATAATAATAATAATAATAATAATGCCAGCAAAGAGTTAAAATCTAATGTTTCACAAAAGTCTAGTTCTTATAATAGCTTGCTTCAGAAGTTTGAGTCATTACCATGCTCCTCTAAAGCAAATAACAATACCAAAAACAATCAAGCAAAAATACGACCTGTTGGCACATCTCAGCAGACGTCTTTAACTCATTCAACAAATTCCCAAAATTTTTGGGCAGTGCATAGTGCATTGGAAGCAGGATTACAAATACAGGCCAAAACTACTCTAGTACAAGCACCACCTCCTCCATTACCCCCAAGGAATGAAGATCAGTCTTTATCCACATCTGGCATACAAGCAAATACTTCTGTATCTTCTCAACCACCACCTCTCCCTGCAAGAACTGCTCCTGTACCTTTCAAACTGCCTTTATCTCCACCTGTTTCTCAACCACCACCTCCAATGAAGGTTCAAGCTCCTGCTACAGCATCACCACCTGTGAAAATTCAAGTTACAACTCCTGCTCCACCACCACCACCCCCGCCACCTGCTTCTTTGCCTCCACCACCCTCACAAATGTCTCATCAAGTATTTCTGCAAAATAGACCTCTACCACCACCACCACCTAGTTCTTCACCAAAGATTTCAAGAATCAGGACTCCATCTAGTAAGACTCTATTTAACATTTACTTTTTTTTTAGTGAGAAACAGTTGTAATATATTGAAACTTTGTTTGCTCACACTTGGATAAAGGATTAAACTAAATTTATTATACTCTAACCAAGTGAAAAATAAACTTTCAACATCTTTCTCTAAATTCAGAGTAAATTATTAAAAAAGGGTGGCACACCAACTGGCAATTCCTATAGGTAGAGATGACCTGCTAATGCTTCTGCCTGATATCTCCACTTGGGCCTGGCTCCCACTGAAGAGACCTCAATAAAGGTCGAAACTAGTCTGGGTAGTGACCCTTCCCTTTAATGCATAACATTAGACATATCCGCAAGGAGATGTGTTTTGCATTATAGGAGATACTGAGATAGGAATGTTGGTAGCTTGCTCCACCTTTGCAACGAGTTGCCCTGGTGTTGTACCACCTTAACCCAGTCCTGAAGATACTTTCAGGTGCAAACTTTGTTTGCTCACACTTGGATAAAGGATTAAACTAAATTTATTATAGTTGTAATATATAGCTGTTATATATACAACTAATTTTGTGAATTTTTTTTTTCTTTTTTCTATAAACAACAGTCCCATTAACATAGAAATTGGTACTTGCAAGAGGCCTTTCCAGGCATCTCATTTTTGATCTGTTTCATTAGTAACCTTGATATAACCTAATGTATATGTAGCCTCTTGTTGTATTGTGTGAAAAAATTTTATAAGTGTTTTATATTGTTTATTATAATTTTTTTATCTTTCAGATTTTGAATCTAAATATATCGAAAAATTCCATAAACTTAATGAGTTTCCACCTCCAACTGAATGTATCTTTAAGAATAAACGTTATCCAAGCCATGGTAAGTAAATTAAGTCACCCAGTTTCTTCTTCTACTAAGGAATTTTTTTTTGTTTGAGATACCTCGTGTTTATTATGTGAAATTCAGAGCATTTTGTTTACCTTAAAAGTTAATTTATTATAATAATATTTCATTTATACTATCTTAAAATTGCTTGCACAACAGTATCTTATGTAATGTGATTTCTGTTGTAATTATTATAATTACTGATTTAATTTGTGCATATATTTTCTGTATTATGCACTGTATAGAACTATCCTGGTAGGTAGGTGTGGCTGGTGTAATATTTAGTTCTGTGATTAGTAAATTCATTAAAACAAATACTTGAACAAATTGTCCATAGGTTTTCCAGAGTTTCTTTCTGTGTACAGAAAACCCACACACACAGGCAGATACATTCATAAACTCTCCCACCACCACCCCTCTCAACAATATGGCATTATTAAAACTCTTACCAAGAGAGCCCACAATCTTTGTTCCAGTGGAACCGCCATCACTACTGAGCTTAACCACATACACAGCACTTTCCTCTCCAATGGCTACAGCGATCACAGTATCGAAAAAAAATCAATTCCTTCCCCATCCTTCTCGTCAACAAGATTTTAAAAATGCCATCACCATACCCTACATCCGTGGCACATCCGAAAAAATAGCCAAGATACTAAAACAGTACAACCTACACACAGCATATAAGCCCCACCGCAAACTTGCTACCCTTATCCGTTCTGCGAAAGATCAGCTCCCTCCTCTCTCTCTGCCTGGAGTTTACAAAGTACCCTGTTTCTGTAAGCTGGCGTACTTTGGACAGAACAGGCAGATCAGCATCCATCCGTCTAGAGGAACACAAGTCTTACAATCTTCAAACACAACTATGGCCACTCAGGCTTGGCTGACCATGTTTTGGACACCACCCACAGGGTATCATGGAAGAAAACCACCATGCTCCACCACAGCAAATTCAAGAAAGAGAGACTTTTCTTAGAAGCAGCAGCAGCTCTCAAAAACCAACCAAATCTCAATAAATACGGTTGCATTAAGTTTCCGAAGATTTGGGAAACACTCATCACCAGAGTTCCCACCTTACATTCCAGACCACTTACTACTGCCCTTAGAGGGCGCTCTACCTAGATAGGACTTTAGTGTCACCCACGTGGTTGGGCTTAGTATTGTTTGTTATTTGTGTATATGTTACATTAATTGCTTTTGTAATCCCCGTAGATGTCCTAGTGACTAGGACGAAATATAGGAAGTATTAAAGTCTATTTTAATTCTTTCTGAGTGTTGTAAAAAAATCCATTAAGCCTCCAACATGATATTGGTACCATGGGAGGACTAAGTGTTACATAATCCAGAAAGCCTACTCTAGAAACCAAACATGGAAATTTTTTTCAACCCATTTCAGGCCTCTAATAAGTATATACTGGTGGTCCCACACTCTGCTGTGAAATCATCTTCTACCTAAAGACATTCACAAACATCCATTATGCCCAGAGTGGGATTTGAACCCACAACCTGTTGGTTGAGGAGTGTACATAGGATATCTATATACACTAGCCACCCAGGCTGGCAAATGAAGAGAGAGAGAAATTATGCTATTATGGATATAAAGAATGCAATTACTTTTCTTTCAGATTATAATTGAAGTTTGATATCGGTTATCACCAGTATATCATTAAGACATCCTGGCATATTCTTTTAAGTTGTAGGATATTTGCTTTTAGCGATATCAGATTATCTTACATTATTTTTTTAGCAGTGTCTGATTTTGATTAAATAAATAAATAAAAAGGGAAGGATAATTTTCAGTTTTATTCTTTATCATGTATGTAAACATTTCCTAAATGTATAGCAAAAAAAAAAAAAAAAAAGAATTATTTCTCGTAATTAAAAATGTTTATATTAGAAATCTGTACATTTATGACCAGTCAAACTGTTTAATAGCGATATTTATTTGTAAAAAAAGGACTTGCCTCTAATTTAGTCTTTTATTTCTGTAATGTAAATTTGAGAGAATAAAATATTGAACTTTCCTTCAATATTTTCACACCATTAAAAAAATTGTAGTTTCATTTACAACAAACCGCTTTGATTTCACTATCATGTTACCTACTACATCACGTTACTTACTACATCTCAGATAGAATTTGAACCCAGGCCTTTCCATCAGTAATGCACTCGTGCAGAGTTTGTACTTGTACTTCAAAAGAGGAATTTGAATTAATGTGAGAGAATAATGGAACAGCTATTGCCTTGATGAAGAAGACATTCCAAAAAGTTGGAAGTTTAGGGAAAATTGAGTTTAAAGGAATTCTTAAGCCAAAAAGGTGGAAAAGAGCATTATTCTTTTAGTTTTCAAGGATAAGGAAGAAGTTTTCATAAGTAAAAATGAAACCTTAAAATTATCTTATATTTCAAGAAACTTTCAGAAAAGGAACTGATATTGGAGAAGATATAGAAGAAGAAGAAATATGTTCTTTTATAAGAAAAGAAAGGTTGCACACAAATTATCTTTTTGTTTTTCTTTTAAAACAAAAAGATAATTTGTGATATTAACAGGTATGAGCTATTAAAATATAATTACTTAGCCATTATTGAGAGCAAAAGAAACTGTCTTAAGTTTGAAGTCTGTGTATGCTCATCAAATCCTGTGATCTTGAGAAGACAAGGAATTTTATATGATGTTTATATTCTTTGTCTGATGTTATGTTTGTGGGCCCTTTTCTCATTAGGCAATAAGATTTTATTTATAATACAAATTTGTATTGCTTGTGAAACAAACATTTTACATGCACTGATAAAGCAATACCATACTTTACACTGATATTAATTATTTGTAAATAAACATATTATTATTTTTGTATTTTTTTTTTGTCTCTCACTCAATCTTTTAAGTTCACTTATTATAATAATAATATCCCAGATCCAAATCTTTGATATTAACTAAAAAGTTAATGAACCACTCAGGTACAGTCAACCCTCCTATAACGCGATTAATTCTTACCACGTTATATGGAAACCGTGTTATAAGAAACTCAGATTTAACGTGCAAACCAGGTTAATTCGTGCCGCGTTATATGGAAACCGCGCTATAAGAAACTCAGAATTAGTACAAATCAGATTGATTCGTACCGCGTTGAGTGAAACTCGGAAGTAAATAAAATCACTTGTTAATCAGTTTGATTCGTTCTGCGTTGTATGAAAATTGCATTCTCAGAGCGTCAAGTTTATGGTGCATACGGTTGTGGAAAAAATTTTACAAACACAAAAGGCAAGATAATACGTTAAGTATAATAAAATTATCTTTATTGAATCGAAGAGTTCATGCAAGGAAATGATAAAAAAAAAAAATCAAACTAAACTAAACTAAAAAACTGTTTTCCAACAAAACCAAGAAAATTATGTACAATTGCGTAACATAATTTCATGTAAATTGAACGCTTTTAACACTCATCCTCGCTTTCAAATATGAGTGGCCTAACTTTTAGTCTTTTAATGGGCCAAATGTCTTCCTCACTTGACAAATCTTCATGTTGATTTTCAATCGTAGCTTTTTTTTTCTAACTGTACTAAAACCTCTCTATACGGAGCTAAGCAGTTTCTTAACTCTCTTTTAAATTTTGCGCTGCGACATTATGCAAACCTGGGGTTAACAATTATTTTATTATTATTATATTACAACAAATAAAAAATATTATCTACAGTATTGTGTAATGTTGTCCAATTACGATAACACAAATTAAGCAAGCAAAAGGCACTTTATTGAATACTAATCGTGATATATACATCTGCACGGATTTACAGACAGTTCCCTACTAAGTAGCACTTGAAATTGATGATAAAGTGGGTGGTTGCAACGAAAGTTCGGCAGCGCTATTGGATAAAAAAATTCACGCAAATACGCAACAGCCAATCATACGGTCTATTTTAAGCATTAAAACAGAGCACTGTGAACAATCTCGCATCGTTTCTTCGCTTATAGGGGAATTCCCTGATAACTGAAATTGGAAAATGGTGATGTACCTTCACCAAAAAGAAGGGAATTTCCTGTTAATTTCAACTGTAAAAATTTAACACATAGATAAATTCATGCTATAGAGAATCTTCTTAAACCAATTAAGTTGAAATGTTGTTGAACGGAAACTGCGTTATAAGAGTACCACGTTATAGGAGGGCTGTCGCAATTTTGGCTCCGCATTATATGGAAGCCGTGTTATAAGAGTACCGCGTTGTAGGAGGGTTGACTGTATAGGTATACTATGCTGGTATACAATGATACCAGCCAGAGTAAAGACAACACAAAGTGTTACATAGAATATTGTGATAACCCAACACAATCATATTTTAATACTAGTTTCCTCTCAACAGTTTTTCTGTTGAATTAGTCTATTACAGTTCACTTTTACTATAGCTATACTGGTGACTAATGGAATAATTTGTTTTAGTGAATTTCCTTTAAAACAGCACTGTTGCTTTCAGACTTTGGCCAGGACTTCTTGTTACTTTCAATGAGTTTGCTGTAGTAACTGTAGTTTTGGATTCTGATTTCATCACACGCACCCTACTTTTCTGTCTTCTAAAGCAGGTTTTAATTGTCCCAGTCCATCGATGTCTAGTCTTTTTCCATTTATGCTTTCAGTGCCTCTTAAAATAATGTCACTTTTTTTAATATTTACATTTTTTTTTAATATAGCTGTGCCATTTATGCTGGCTTCTAGTTTTATGTGAGCATCTCCACCAACTCCATGAGCTCATCATGAGGGGCTCCACTAACATTTCACCAAACACTAAGAATAATTCGTGTAAGACCTTTTATACTTCACTTTGAACTCATTCACTGACAAAGCATGTGTAATTCTGGCAACTTATTCATGATAACTATCTAAGCAAAAAATCTAGTACTTTCTACACCAGTCATCTACTTAAATATAGGAACCAATCCTATAAAACCCTTATAGTAACTAACATGTCTATCACATCATCTCCTTTTCTGCCTATCAACCGATTTCTATAACCTGTAAATCTTCAGCTTATCTTCATATGGACCATCCCATAAAACCTGCCATTTTCTTGGTCACTTGCCTCTGGGGCCTCTCCACTCCTACATCTCCAATAAACACTTGATCAGATCCCTGCAAGTAGTCCATATGGGTGCTCTATCATGACTTTAATATTAATCTACTTATCTCTGTTTGTCAGTGTGTTCTTCATTAGCCAGGCAATCCTATGAGAATATAGAAATATATTCTCATAGAAGTATTATGAAATATAGAAAATAATTATAAATTTAATAATCAAAATGAATTCACCATTAATTATGATGAAAGAAAATGAATTTTTTAACATTTTTTGGAGGTAGCATATGTCTAATTTTCTCCATAATGTTTCCAACTAATGAAAAAAAAAGTTTCAAGAAATATGCTTGTAGCTAGTACCACAAAATTTTCTGAGATATTGTACTGCAGAATAAGTTTGTTTTAATATTAGTCTACTTATCTCTGTTTGTCAGTGTGTTCTTCATTAGCCAGGCAATCCTACGAGATATATTCATAGAAATATATTCTCATAGAAATATTATGAAATATAGAAAATATTTATAAATTTAATAATCAAAATGAATTCACGATTAATTATGACAAAGTTAAAAGAAACACATTATTTAACATATTAAAAGCAAGACAAATACCAAATAATATCCAAAAAGCTATCACAAGTATATATGACAATAAACAAATACAAATAAGATTAAATCACGAGCTATCATATACGAGAGAGATAAACCAAGGGGTCTGACAGGGATGTCCCCTCTCAGCAACTCTTTTTAGTATCTACTTAAATGAAATAATAATAAAATGGAATAAAAATTTACATCAAGGAATTAAACTTTCTCCTACAGTCAATTTAAACACTCTCCTCTTTGCCGACGACCAAATAATAATTACATATTCTGAAGATAAACTACAGAAAGCTATTTTAGATCTAAATGAGATATCCAAGGATTATGGTATGATAATATCAACAGAAAAATCAAAAACTATGGCCTTTAAAGGACAAGATCCAGCAAGAACTAAAATAGTAATGGATAACAAGATCTTAGAACAGGTGAATTCACTTAACTACCTAGGATGTACGATCACATATGAAAATGAAAAAGATATAAACGTAAAAATTGCAAAATATTTAAAAATAACAGGTGTAATTAACTCTATATTTAAACCAAACCTAGTTCATAAACAAACCAGACTAAAAGTATACAATACATTAGTCCTAGCAGTCTTAATGTATGGAAGCGAAATCTGGACAATAAAACAAAAAGACAAACAAAGATTAACAACAGCAGAAATGAAGTTTATGAGAAAAACTGCAAAGTATACCATATTTGATCACAAAAGAAATGAAGACATTATAAAAGAATTAAACCAAGAACCAGTAAAAGAAAAAATTAAAAAATATAAACATAAATGGATGGAACACGTTCAAAGAATGAAAACAAAAAGATTACCAAAACAAGCCTTAAAGTACAAGCCATTAGGAAAAAGAAAACCAGGACATCCTCTTAAACGATTCAACGATGACTTCTAAGGCTGGAACTGGCCATGCTAGGCCTAAATCCTTGATATACATGATGATGATGATGATGATGATGATGAGAATAAGTTTACTTATTAGCCCAGGGGAAGGAATGATACACATAACAAGAATTCTCTGCTCTTGCTGGCCAGTGCCAAATATTTGAAGAACACATTGAATCAGTCAAATACTAAAGCTAAACCAAACATTTGGTGCATCCGTATTATTAATCTCCTATCAACAGTTTTCGTCCAATTTAGTCTATTACTTGTCTGCACTCCAATATTTTTGTATCTAACATTTCGTTTTTCTAAGACACTTCTGACTGAATCAAGCTATCTAGACCTTGATCTTTCTCTGGGTCTTTTTCCTGCCATCTTGCCATCACTTATTTGGTAATCTTTCTTCTTCCATTCTGTTTAAGTGGCCATACTACATAAATTAAAGATACCAAGAGGTATCTTTAATACTTGATTTAATCCTGTATCCAAGTGAAAGCAAACAAAGTGTGCGCCTGAAGTATTTTCAGGACGTATATAATTTCTTGGTATCTTTAATTTATAGTATAACCAAGTGGGAAAACTTTCAACATCTGACCATACTACATAATATTAGCCCTGCTCACATATTCTTGATTGCAAACAATGTCAAGTTCCTTCCTAATGTCTTCATTTTTAATATGATTCTGTCATTGAGTCCATTGGTTCAGACCCTAATTTTTCTCAGAACTCTAATATCTGTGGTCTCTAATTTTTGATCAACTGTTTTATTTCTAACCCCACTAGCAGATCCATAACATAGAACTGGTTTGAACAGTCTTATATACTTGCTAGCTTGGAGGTTTGTCTAATTTCTCTCCTATTCCATATAAATGTATTTAATTGAGTCCCCACCATACCACTTTGCTTATTCTGTTGTCTATTTCCAAATTTAATTTACTATTGTTATGTTCTTCTTTTGTGTCGTCTAGTGTGCTGTATGACTATGTGACTGCCTTATTGTTATATCTCTAACTGTCTTTACTTTAACTTTACAGTTAACATTGATTTTTGTATCACTTAATATCAGATATTCGTTTGCCGACAAATTTGTATTGATTAAAGACTGCTCCAGCCAGTAACTAAACTCTGATACAATATCCAAGAGTACTTAAAGAAATTGTAGGGATCATGAGGCATGCAGTCATGTTCCCGATTCTTATATCACCATTGGTTCCCCCTTAATGTACGCCCCATAAATTTTCAAACGGTAGCTCAATCCTCAGAAAGCATGACAAACTCATTTTTGATTGTATATAAAGAAACACATTTATTATGGCACAAAGACAAGTATACATGTTAATCATATCCTTAATCTTGAAAGAGTCTGGGTTCCCTTTACTTAATTAATCACATCCAAAACTTCTATATTATAGTCCCTTACTTGACACAAATTTCTTGCTTCTGTATGTAACATCTATTCTCAGACTCTTATAACTAAGTTACCTAATATTATCACACATGTAATATTGCATATATACACAAGACAACTCAATAATTCTGACATAAACTTCTCTAAGGTAATATTTCTTATTCTTACTTAATCCTCCCTCCAAAATTTTAGCTAACATTTAATTACGTTCTGACCATATAACATTACTGTTCCTAAATTACACAAACAGTTCGGACCTCGGCCTCCTATTCGCCTGGTGCCTAATATGCCTTCTTCTCAACTGCAGACAAAAAGTGTCCAAATCGCTGACTGTTCTTATAGCACTACATGGAAGTAGTATACTTCCTTATTCCACAGTTACTTTAATCCAACATTTAACATAAGAAAATCTTACGCTTACTGTTCTTGCTTTGAACTGGATGTTCTGGTCTGCTTACAGTATCTTCACTGATGGCGGCCTTGCTATTCCTTTGTTTCCATACGAACTGAAAACACTCATACACAGATTTGAACACAGCCATTGATTTCATCAGTGGCTCTTTCTTCTTATGGATCTGAATACATTGTAGTTGCAGCCTTGGCCCATGCAGCATACATGGCAAGGGGGAATTCTTGCTACACGTGGCAGCAAGCTCTACACAGCTCTCCGACAGGAAACTAGGTGCCGACGAGACCCGGAGACAAGAGAAAAAGAGAGCGATTCGAATCCCCTCCGAAACCTTTATACCTCAAAACAGCTCCCTCACTTGGCGGTGTCGTCACGCATACGGCGGCTGCTAATTGGACGCCGTGGCCACGGACTGTTTTTTCATGGCTTAAAACATGCTCTAGCTTATACATATTTACTTGGCAATTTATACATGATTTTATATTCTAATTCATTTACAACTATTCTCTATTAAACTCATGGGTTATTTTAACACTGTTCAGAGCTTACACACTTGGATATTTACATGTTCTTGGGACATTAGTCGGTAGATTTCCCATCCGGAGGCATAAGCATGTCCTTATCCACTCCTTCTGAGACAACTTAATGTTGGGTGGGAAAAAAGGTGACTCATCATTTTTTTCCAACACAACACTATTTTCACTAAAGATTGTGCCTAAATAGCTGAAATGTTTTACTTTAGAATACTAGTGACTTGCACAGGATGTATTTAGGAGTACCTTGTCATCTATTTAAAGCAAAGAGCTAAGTTTGACATCTCCACTTCGAAGATTGAGTTTGATGCCACTTTCTTTCATAATGCAATCCATATAGATGATGAATAAGAGTGGAGATGAAGTGCATCTTTGTGTTATCCCCAATTTCACATCAAACCATCTCCCTGCATTTTCTTCAATTCTAACTGCTGCTAATATAGACTATGTATTGCTCTGTATAATGTTCCATTTATCCTATATATAATTGTAGTGTTTTGAAAAGCTTTTCTCTGAGCACCTTGTATTTCCAGATGTATAAAATCTAAGTATGCATCCTTGTTATATTCCTATGATTTCTTATCTATTTGTCGTAAAGTGAAAATCTAATCCTGGCAACTCTGTTTTTCCTGAACCTAGCTTGTTCTTCTCCAGTTTCTCTTCCACAATTTTTCTTAACCTCTTTTGAAATATTCTTGTATAAATTTTACCTGGAACACTTAGTACAGAAATTCCTTTGTAATTCTCACATTCAGCATAAATCCCCTTTTTACAGATGAACTATTTGGGCTCTACTCCATTCTTCAACTATTCGACCTTCTGACCAGGTTCTCTAAATTGTGAAGCCACTATAAAACCTCTTTATCTCCATATTTGAGCATTTCTGATCAAATATCATCTATTCCAGCTGCCTTTCCACATTTCAAGTTTTTGATGGCTTTTTCTCCCTCAGGTCGATACCTGATATGCACTTCACTTTGCATTCCTCTTGAAATTTTTTAATACAGTCATGTCACTGCTTTGTTGTTTAACATCTTTTCAAAGTAATTACTCCTGACATCTAGAATACCCTTATCTTCAGTTTTCACATTACCTTTATCATCAGATTCCTTTTATGTACTCTTTTCTCCATTTGTAAGCTTTTTCAATTGCCTCCAGAACATAGTGCCATGTTCCTGATGTAATTAACTCTATATTTAAACCTAACCTAGTTCAAAAACAAACCAGATTAAAAGTATACAATACATTAGCCCTACCAGTCCTGTTGTATGGAAGTGAAATCTGGACAATAAAACAAAAAGATAAATGAAGATTAATAGCAGCCGAAATGAATGAAGTTTATGAGAAAAACTGCAAAGTATACTCTATTCAATTACAAAAGAAATGAAGAAATTATGAAAGAATTAAACCAGGAATCAGTAGTAGAAAAAATTAAAAAATATAAACATAAGTGGATGGAACATGTTGAAAGAATGAAAACAGAAAGATTACCAAAACAAGCCCTAAATTATAAACCATCAAACATTAGGAAAAAGAAAACCAGGACATCCTCCTAAGAGATTCAATGATGACTTCTATGGCCATAACAGACCACTCTGGGCCAAAACCCTTAAAATATTAAGATGATGATGATGAATATAATATCATGTACTTGTTTAACATGATCTCACCTGGTTTTGTTTTCTCGGTAATGTATTTCTTTGTCTCGGTAATGCCAATTTTGTTCACGTGGTACTTGTGAAAGGAATCAAAAATGATAAAGGTGACTTAAAAACTGAAGGCAGATATTCTGGAGATATTACTTTGAAAAACTGTTAAATGAAATAAGCAGTGAGAGAACAGTGGTAGAAAATATTGAAGAGAAATGCAACGAGGAGTACTTACTAGAAAAAGCCATGATGAACATGAAATATGGAAAGGTAGTGGAGCAGATGATATCTGACCAGAATTGTTGAAATATGTGGGAAGTATAAAAGTTATTTGGTGGCTCAACAGCAAAATTCAGAAATATTGTGAAAGAGTAAAGTAGATTTAGGCTAAATTGGATCATATTTTTATTTTATGATAAATAATTAAACACTGATCCTTATCAAGATTTTTAAGTTTTGGAAAATCTGTATGAGGTGCAGAGAGAGAGAAGAAAAGAAAGAAAGAAAAGCTCTTCAAAGCACTATAGTTATATAGTATAATTAAAACATAGAAGACCAATGTATAGCCTATAGTCGTATGCAATAGAATTGATGAAGGTATAGCAAGATGGTTTCATATAAAATTATTTGAAGATGCATGCTACCTTCACTGCTATCCGTCATCTATATAGATCATGTTATGAAAGAAATTGGTATAAAAGCTGATATCAAATAGATATATTAAACTCAGATCCTTACTTCATACAGAGAGAGTTATACTCGTCAGTGAATCCAGTTGAAGTCTTCAAGAACTAACTAAATTGAATTGTAGTAAATTTGGCATGAAATCCTAGGGAATTTTTTAGCTATGTGGCCAGTAGGAGGAGAAATGACATTGTGAGATAAAAATGGGAATAGAGTGACTGATGCAGAGGACATAGTGGAATTGTTCAATGAACACTTTATTGGAGTATTTCATCATGGAGGAGTCAATTTGAATACTAGAGAGATATGGAAGTTTAGAGGTGCGTGTGTTCCACATACTGAGTACTCTGGATGTTAGTAAAGGCTGTGGGACTGGATGGTATTTCACCATGAGGTTTGAGAAAATGTGCTAAGGAACTGACAGTGCCTTTGACCTGGCTTTTCAATGAAAGTCTGACTGCAGGAAAGGTGCCCATGGAATGGAAGGAAGATAAGATAGTGCCATTGCATAAGGGTGGTAGCAGACTGGAAGTGTCTAATTATAGGCCAGTTTGTGTGTCATCAGTAGCTAGTAAGATCTTGGAGAAAGTAGTGAGGGACCGTATACAGCATTGGGCAGATGAGGGTAATGTTATCTGTGAGAGTCAACATGGATTTGTGAAGGGGTGCTCTTGTTTTAGCAATATGCTAGCCTTTTATGATAAAGTTTCAAGAGCATTGGATGAGGGAAAGGCATATACTGCCATTTTCCTAGACTTAGCAAAGGCATTTGACAGGGTGCCACATGATAAGCTGATATTTAAGTTGCAGCACATGGGTCTGGATGTCCGATTGGTCAACTGGATTCAGGATTGGCTGTCTGATAGGTATCAGAGAGTTGTGTATGGTGGAGCAATATCAAAGAGCCAGAAGGTTACAAGTGGGGTTCCACAGGGCTCAGTGCTGGGACCTATATTGTTTAACCTTTATATCAATGACATTGTCTGTGGATTGCAAGGGGATATTCGGTTGTTTGTGGATGATGCAAAGCTAGGAAGGGTTATTAGTAATAGTGCAGATGTGGTAGCCCTGCAAGAGGATTTGAATAAGCTAGACAGATGGGCAAATGAATGGGGGTGTATGCAGCAAAATGTAAGGTCTTGAGGTTTGGACACATCGATGGGACGCTGCATACTCTATGGGAGGAGTTAAACTGGAGGAAGTAGGAGAGACAAGAGATCTGGGGTTGAAGATTGATAGAAACCTGAAAATTAGGGGACATATTGCAAAGGTAGTGAAGGTAACACAGAGGATTGCTGCAATAATGGGAAGGACACTGACCTGCAGAGATAAAATGGTTATCATTCGTTGTATAAGACTATGATCAGACCACACTTAGACTATTGTTCTCAGATCTGGTCCCCAGGATTTGAAGGGGATAAATTAACTGTGGAAAGGGTACAAAGGCAGATAACAAAGATGGTGTTGGGACTGTACAATGTTAGTTATGAGGATCGGCTGAGGGAGTGTGGACTGCAGAGTTTGGTGGATAGAAGAAGTAGAGGTGATATGATTGAGACTTTTAAACTGTTGAGAGGTGGTTACAGGGTTGACACCGGGTAGTTCTTTCGCTTGGTTGAACAGCGGGAAGGAGTCATGACAAGGGGCCATCCCTGGAAGTTGCAAAAGGAAACTGTGAGAAAGAGGGTGAGGAGTGGTTTCTTTGCTTGGAGGGTGGTTGAACCATGTAATGCATTGCCTGATAGAGTGGTGAGAGCGAGAACTGTCAATGCGTTTAAGGAGTGGTATGATAGACTTTGTGTTTCCTAGGAGGGACCTTCCTCGATGAGTCTTGATAGACTTGTGTTTCTTAGAAAGGACCTCCCACAACGAGTCTTCTGACTCCACTTAATAATAATAATAATAATACTTTGAAAATAGGCCTAAACATTGAAAACATCAACTGCACTCTCAGTGGAGAACCTGTAAAACAATTAAAATATTTCAGGTATTTTGACACAATTTTTAGTGAAGTTGGCAAAGTAAATTTGGAAATAGATAGATCAATAAACATAATTTGCATGGTGTGAAGCCAGTTGAATAAATTTATGTGGAATCGAGATAGAGGTAAGCAAAAACACCAAACTAGCAATATATAATATGGTATTCAAACCAACTTTAGTTTTGAGAATTAAGTTGCACTTCACAAAGGTGCTCAGGATCCCATTGTGGATTTCTTTATGGCCATTTTCTCAAGCTATATCTCCACAGTGCTTGCAATGCAGTATGATGTTTCATCATGCTTATCTATATAATTTCCATCTGAGTAACACTCAACTGATTCATGTAAGTTTCTTGGTTTTTCTTAATCATCATTTCAAGTTAATAATTTTAATAAAGTATACTTGATTTGATTTCTAATAGGAATGTCCATGGTGTAGCATATGTAGTGATTTTTTTGGGATGGAGGAAAATTACTGAATAGTCATATTATGATAGCTAATTTTTGTAAATTTTGAGTAGCCTGTATAACATTATTTAATTAAATATAATTATATTTTTTCATATAGCAGCAATTCAGAGGATGAGATGTCCACCTCCTTTGCCAAGTCTTCCCAGTCATAAAATGGGAGAAAGTTAACCTGTTTGATTATGTGATTAATATGTGATCTTTGCATACATTTGTATAAGGATAAAATACCTAATATCAGTTGCATAGACCTGTGTTGTATGTCATTCAGTTATTTGAATGTGCTGTTCTCAATTTAGAGAGAGTTAAATTTTTAATGGAACTATAATATATTATTTTTCATTTGTTTTATATAGTTCGCTCTCACCATAGCAAGATTAGTTTCAGTTGATTTTTAACAGGAATAGATGCTATAGTGAATTTTCAGAAGTTTGTTATAATAGTGTTTGCTATAGTGAGTGTCAACTATATTCAGAATTTACTCTTAGTTTGAAAGCTGTATAGCTGCTGGTTAAATGTTGTACATATTTTCATTCATAAAGCAGCATATTTTATTAATTCCTTTTATCATGTATTGCTTTTTTTTTTCTGTTGCTTGTTGAGTTTATTTTATGATTTTTTTTTTATTAGTTTCTGTTACAAAGAGTGCCATAAAAAATGTGAATGTATATAATGCCTATGATGTACATAGTTCTTTTTTTTTTTTTTTTTGAAAGAAAAAGCGTTTGTACTGCACCGGCATCCCAACTTTGGAAACAGATCAAAAATTAGGATTTTATGAAAAGTTAATATTAGATTACTATTATTTTTGAAAACTGGTTATAGTGGATTCCATAGTCATTTTCATTTAGTATGTGCTTGAAAAATTATACATGAGTAAGTAAAACTTGTGAATTTTCTATCTGAAAATAATTAATTTGATTATGCTACCGAGCATATGTCTTTCTCGGATCATGCTTACCATTTCTCATATTGTGGGTTTAGACATATATCTTTCTAATCATATTAGTTACTTTTTTTTTTAAATTTTGCCTATTCAATCACACTTGAATGTATCAAGCCAACATAGGTTTCCATATGTTGGAAACAAGTTTTTCACCAGAATTTCAGTTATTTAAATTTAGCTTCACATTTTGAAAGTTCATTGTGATTGCTATTTAAAGAGCAGAGATTTATTTATCTATACAGAATGCTTTATTAAACATAATAATCAAGTTATAAGGTTGTAATAATATCTAACAATCCCAACTGTAAAAGGCTTGCATGACTGCTCCTGTGAACAGGAATGTAGTGAAATTGGTATGTGTTGATATTTTGTTTCAGCATTTTGATTACTGTTAATTGAACAAATTTAGTGTTATTCTTGACTAGTTATATAGTGATAAACCAAGAGCTGTTAAGGATTTATAAGAACTGATTGATTATAGATGTTATATCTCTAAAACCACCAAAGAAATAGTATACAGTCAAACAAACTTGATCAGAGTAGATGCCAAGTTTTTATTCCAAGTGTTGCAAGTTACAGGGATTTCATTATGTGCCCTCTTCTAGCTCAGCAAATAATACCCTGTTTTCCACTTCCTGCCAGGCTCAATGTAAGACATTCACTTATGCAATAACTTTGTGTGGCATTCTTCCAGTTCATTAAGTGTTCTTGGTAGTAGTGGTGAAATGTAAACACTTTTTTTTTTTGTTCAGTTTACTTTTTGTTTGATACAATCTTTGCAGAATAGTCTGATTTTGTAGCATGTACCAGAAGCAGTGTTGAACAGTGTTGTGCAGTGGATATTATTAGTTATCAGATATTTTATTTTCTCTCATTAATAATTGAGCGCTTTCTTTAACTACACAAACAAAATAAATTTAAAAATACCTGATGTGTTTCAAATTCACAAGGAACTGAAAATTTATTACTGTAAAAAATTTGTTTTTGAATTTTATTACTGTTAAAATGCACAGATAGTCTTTGCAGTTTATTAAACTAAATGGTATGATTAGAATTTAAAAAATTGAACTTATATATTTTAATGCTTTCTAAAATAAAAGTGCATTTCTCCAATTTCGGGCTATCAATTTTCCAGAGCTTCATTGGAAACTAGGTGGTTCTGATGGACTGAAATTTGGAACATTTTGAGGTTTAAAAAAAAAAAAAAAAAAAAAAAAAATCTTCTACTTCCAGACATGTTTTTCTCACTTAGCATTCATAATTTTTTCTGGGTTGCGGAAGTATTTGTGTTAATACTAGACTGTATCCTAATTTCTTAATACTTACCAACTTTCTCTCTTTTTTATTGTTTCCAGTCAATCTCACACACTATATCAAACTCATATGGAGTACAGGAATTGTTTGTTATTGTAGATAGTTCACTGCAGTGAATTTCCTTTAGCCAGCCTCACTGGCCGAGTGGTTAGCATATCCGTTCTCCAGCCAAATGGCTGCAGGTTCGAATCCCGCCATGGGCATGGGTGTTTGTCTGTGGAAATACTAGTGGTGGTGGTTGATGGATTAAGTGGTTGAGACAGAGTTGTGGAGTGGGTGCCCTCCCTCAATGAATCTTTGGACTCCCTGGAGGTGTCAAATAATAATAGCAGTTGTGCCTACATAGGATTCGGTCAAGACCTTTCAGTATGTGATTATGGCACATACATGCTGTGTGGTGTTTGTTATTGCAAGATTCAAATGTGATTTTTGAATCTTTCTTTACATATCAAAGTTAGAAAATGTTCTAAGATTCAACACCTGATTCATAAATGACTTTTTTAATACAGTTGAAAATTGTGTAGAAAGGAGTAAATGACAGCAAATCATGTAATTTGCTGCTTGACCCATAATCTGTGGGTATTTTTTACATTTTTGCAGTAAGATGAGAGAGAAAAAGAAACAAACTTTGACAACAGGAATATGAGAAGGATCTGTGACAGATACTTCTTGCAATCATGCCAACTCATGGGTCATCAACTGTTAATGACCTGACCAATAGATGATATTAGGGTTTCCTCTAATAAAGCACTTTTTTCATTCCATTCCCATTTTCCCATTGTTGCATGTTAAAGCTCTTTGGCCTGTCATGGCCAAAAGCTTGTCTTATTTGAAACTTAATTAATGCTCTGATAGGGTGGTTAATGCTATCTACACAGTTCATTATTACTTTGAATTGTGTGTTTCTCTTCTTCAAAAACACATGCTTCAAAGAATTCGAACTCTGCTCTTTTCAAACAAAGGGCAGTGTTAAAAACAACTGAGCTATGGTGGCTTTGTTTTTTTCATTATAGAAATGATTACTGTATATTAGTCAGTTTTAAACTGATAATATATTTAATAAATAGAGAGACAATTTGAGCTACTTATAAAAACTGCTTAATGATATAAATGCTGTAATTCCATTTCATAACTTCTTGAAAAAAATGTAATTATTTTTTGGGAGCAGGAGTAAACATTTTCTATTCTGTAGGTCATAATGTTGTTAATAGGCATTAAACCAGTTTCCAAACTATAAAGTGTGACACTGTCAAAGCAAGAATGTCCAAGTGACATAACAGTATTAACTAAAATTAGTAATAAATTAACTATTAACATTATTAAATAAATACTATTCACTATATATATAATTATTAGTAAATGTTAATATTAAGTTATTAGTATAATGCACAGATGATAAAATCCTTGTTACATCAATTATTGTGAAAATTATTTAATGAAAAACAGCACAGTCATAATATTCCTAACGATAAGAAAAGATTCCCTAAAATGAGAAAGCAGATGACTTTTGTCTTCCACTGTAAAAATCGTCATCTGTTTTATCCCCAAAGTGGTTTTAAAAAAAAAAAAATGTAATGAAATAATCAAGTATAAATTAACGTATTTATTTGGATTTTTTAGTTATGCTTATAGACATAGTTATTAGTGTTTAATTGGACATATATTTCTCCATATATACTATAGCATGTTTATAATTGCAAGATAATTAAAAAATAAGATTAAGGAAATTAAAAAAAGAGAGAAATAAATCGGAATTTATTTAAACTTGGATCTTTATTATAATTGAAATAATTGAAGTTAATATTTTACAAAATGTATTGATAAATGAAGTGATACAAAGGTAATTAGTAATTAATTATTGGTCTTAAATTTGGCATAAAAACATCTATCTATATATATATATATATATATATATATATATATATGTTCATGCTGGTTCTATAAAAATAAGCTTCCTATTGTAACTTTATGTTCACTCTTTGTTGAAAGACACTTTCATAAACAACATATCCACTATATGAAATACCACTGGTTTTGTATTTTTTAATATCCATATATCAGTAAGTAAATTCCAATATTGGCAAAATCAAATCCAATTACATTTGCTACTTTACTGGTTTCTTACCTTATCAAAATACAGCAGTACATATCCTATTCTTCCTAAAACTGGATCTGATAGTATCTTTATTCACTGCAAATAGTACATTGTGTCAGAAGTATGAATGACATTTAAAAGCTAGAAGTGAATTAGAATAACACTTGTCATTCTCCACCATAAATGTTCTATCTTAATGATTTAATGAAAACATGTTTATACCTCCATTCATTACTTCATTGATATTGTTATCAGATAGTAAACTTAATTTTCATATGCTCACAGTTTAAAAAAATGTTTCATTCTTATCATATCATCAAATTAGTTTTAGGCTAATATCTGTGATTGTCTGTACTGAAGAGAAACCCACCAATTACTAGTGTTTTTGATAATAAATAGTATTTATAAATGATTAATTGATAACATTAGATTTCATAATCCCTTAAGTCATGATTTCACATCTAGTGGTCAACTGAATGTTTGTCATCACAAATGTAGACTGCAACTTGCAGAATTGAGGAATAGTAACATTAATGTATATGATATTAAATGTAATAACTTAGTTTTTGTAGCACTTATTCAATATGTCAAAGTCATTATGATGTAACCTAACCCATATTGGTATATGTATGTGTTTTGACTGGGCAGTTGTTCTGTGGGAGAAAACTTTGAAAAATTAGCCATGTGGGTAAGCCTCTGCTTTGCCACTGTTAGGCTGTGTCTGAATAATCCCACAATGATGTGGATATTTGTAAACCAAGCAGTAGATACATTGATTTAATGGAAGATACGACTTGTAGGATTATAATAGACTGTGTTGAATTAAATATAATATTTTACCCAAATTATATCGACTCGTGAGGAATCAAAGCAACACTACTGTCTTAGATGAAGCTTACCATATACATTATGGCTTCCCCATGCTGTAAACTTGATTGTCTTGATTATCTGTCCACTGAGTGTTCTTGTTGTGAGCCTTTGACTGCTGGGTTGGTTGGGCACTGTTAGAAAGTAATCATCTATATAATGTTTTAATATATAATGTCTGAATGAAATATTGGATTTAAATAAAAATAAGTGTGCTGTAGATGGCATAGTACGTGGATGGTAGATTATATAGTGTAGTAGCAGGTAATAGATGGCATAGTTGTTTGGTGTAGAGTGCTCTCCCATAATGATTCCTTTGACTCCATGCAGTCATCACATATTAATAATAATTTATCATAATAATATAACTGTTGTCTTTCATTAAATCAGTGCCATGTCTGATAACCAACATGTAAATATTAGGATATGCTAAATGGTGGCGATTGCAGTGACCTTTAGGGTCTGAAATGACATTTAAAAAAAAATGATTGGTCATCAATTCCTGTCTTATCTGATTCCTTTGATCTGCTTTGTGGCACGATATAGGTTTCCAACATGTTTTAAGCAAGATTTGTGCTTGTGTGTGTACACACACACTATTCATTAAGTATTCATAGAATCAACCTTCAGCATACTGTATAGATTAGTGATGGCGAACCTATGACACGCGTGTCAGCACTGACACACTTGAGGGTTTCAGGTGACACACCTTGGATGTTGAAAAATATTGGTATTCTGATGAAAAAACTAATTTCAATAATTTCAATTTATTAAATTAATTGTATAATATGAATTCATAGATTGTATATCAATGTCCTATTAAATAAATAGCCTAATATGATATGTATAAGTCACCATCTATGATTAAGTAGTTAAATTTATAATGCAAGTGTGCCACTTGCACCAACAACGTCAGTATTTTAAAAAAAAAGATGTTTGACACACCTGGGTAAAAAGGTTCGCCATCACTGGTATAGATAATGGCAAAGTGAAATGCATAAAATGCCTTTTTTCATACTATCTAATATTTAATCATGTTTAACAAATATAAGTTAAATAGCTGTTACCTAAGATGGGGCACCTTAAATTACTTAGACACAATACTATCATATATTCCATACTCAGATCTGGTCACCTGGTTTTCAATGTGATGTTGAGATATTGGGAAGGGTCCAGAGATGAGTGATTAAGACAATATCAGGAGTTTGGAATGCTAGCTATGGAGAGAGATTGAAGAAATGTGAATTACAGAGTTTGGTGAATAGGAGGAAGAGAGGTGATATAATAGAGACGCTTAAGTTAGTGAGAGGATTTTATCAGATTAATCCAGAAGGGATTATAAAAAGAGTAGAAGGTGAGAGGGAGAAGAACCAGAAGTCATTCTTGGAAGTTATGTAAAAGGGTGGTGGTGAAGGGTGTGAGGAGTAGATTTTGTGATGATCAAGTTTCAACTATATTCATTCATCCTGGAATGTCTCTGATAGTTGTTAGCCAACTGGCAATAAATATTGCTATTTTACCTAAATGGGGCTTGCTATCATAGTATAGTTATTAGTCTTCTGTGAAAGAACTATGTAAAGGGTTGCATTCGAAGTGTTCCATTGGATGATAGTTGTCATTGATCATCACAATATGCTGGATCAAATTTTGGCTAATTTATTCATTTTTACCTACATCAGATAACTGAACTTGACCAGGAATGATGAGTTAAAAATGAAATGTGTTTGCTTCTGCTAATTTCTAAGAAATGTCTGTCGTCAAATATTGTCACATCAATAAATTTTTCATTCTTCTTGTATTCATATTTCAATAAAGTTGCAGCACCTTCACTCCACGTAATATATAGTATCTTCAATGTTTTATATAAATATTTTTTATTGGTATTGTTGAATGCATGTGACGCCATGGTTATAAAACCACATTGTTTATTTAAGTGAGATAAATAATTAGTCAAGGTAAACAATTAGTCAAATACCTGGACTCCATCCATCTTCAAGGCCCACCTTTCCTAATTGGGTTGTGGGGGGCAGCAGCTGCAAGAGGGACTTCCAATGGTTTACCTGGACTAATGATTCTTGATTTTCCCAGTAAACATAGTGGTAGTCTGCTGACTATTGAACCAAAGAACATTATGATTATGTAGTATTTCATTTTTTATGGGTTAATGGTGTAGCAATTCAGCCTACAGTACAGTATGGCAATTATGGTTTGTCATAGCAAAGTGTATATAAGGATTTGCCTGTCTAAAAGTAACTGAGTAGCTGTCATTCAAAGATGATCAGGCCACCCATCCATATCAACTGAAATGGATGGGTGGCCTGATCAACATTAAAAAAACCCTCCAAACTGCTTAATCTCTCAAAAGTAAGAGGAAGATGTTGAAGTCAGACAAACTGCAGATTAGTCATGGAGTTTAGCAGAATGGCTGATTTGGAAGTAGTCACTTTGACATTGACAAGCAATAAAAGAGATGGTGCATAAGAGACTTGCTGTCTGGCTGATTTTTTTTTTTTTTTCCTTGTAAGCATACAAAAGCTCATGCACTGCTAGATGAGGTGTATCCAAAACTAAAGGGATAATTATGAGAAGGTATTTACATTTCATATTGCTGTTATGCTGTATTTTTAATAAATACATCTGATTTACCTCTGTACTTCCATAGTTTTTACAAGTAAATGCAGAAGGAATAAATTTAAAGTGAATGTCTAATTATAGTGCTCTTGGTTACTTGCTATACAAGTTCTGCATTCCTGATTGGAATATTTGAAAAAAAAAAATGTTTGTTGTAAAGTTTAGTCAGAGATGTCAGAAGTTTCATAAAGAAAATATTTTATTGCTCTTCCATTATCTCTGAACTAGTTAGAACTTGGAAAATTGAAATTTGTGTGTGTATGTGGGGGGGAAATTGAATAAATTGAAGCAAGTAGTGTGTATGAGTGAAAGATTTTAATTCTCTTGGATAGGGATGAGGGGAAAACATTGCTTTCTTATGAATTGTTTATATATAAATATTATTATTATTATCGAAGACCCCATTGACTTAAAGACTCATCTAGGAGGTCCTTTTTTTTTTTCATACACATAGTTCATCATACCGCACCTTAAGCACACTCAAATTCTCTGAAGATGCCACACTCTCAGGCAAGAAATTCCAATCATTCATAACTTTGCATGCAAAAAACCTGCTTCTCACTCCCCTTGCTCACACTCTCCTTATACAGTTTCCAGGTATGACTTCTGGTTCTCCCCTGATCTCCTATCATTTTCTGTAAAATCTCTCCAACATTGATCCTATAACAACCCCTTACTAACTTGTAGGTCTCTATTATATCTCCCCTCTTCCTCCTGTCCACCAGACTCTGCAAATTATGTCTTCTCAATCTTTCCTCATACTCGACATCCAGAGGTTAGAAACTACCTTAGTCAGTCGCCTTTGGACCCTTTCAAACATCTCTTCATCCTTCTGAAAGCCAGGTGACCAAATCTGGACACAATAGTCCATGTGTGGTCTAATCAAAGCCTTATACAATGGAACAACAATCTCCCTACTTTTAGAAGTCAGTGTCCTCTGCATCATTCTCAGGTCTTTGTGTTGTCCTCACAATTTTGGCAATGTGTCCCCTAAATTTTAGATCCTTATCCACTATCACTCCACGATTTCTTATTTCCTCCACCTCTGACAATACATCCCCACCAAGCATCAATTCTACATTCTATCTTTGTTTCTCAGATTTTAAAACCTTACATTTCACAACATTGAACTCACATCCCCATTCATGTGCCCATTCGCTCAATTTATTCAAGTCTTCTTGAAATAAGTAGGTAGATTTGCGATTATTGTCATAATATTTCTATAAAGTTTTTGTATATGTTGTCTTTAAGCAAGCAGTTAAGTATAACTAGAATGTGATAGTTATGTATTAAATGTGGAAGAAAGAGGGTGATTTTTTAAAGCAGCAAAAATGTGCACTGTATTTTCATAGTGTAAGAAATCCTGCTGTGTTTAATATATGGGTGATATAAACAAATCCTGTCATCTGAAAATCCTATCTGTATTGCATTATGTAATATGCAAAACAAATCAGTAAAGTAATTAGCATATTGACAGCTGCTATAGATGAGGGATTTGTGACTGATGTCAAAATCTGTCCCCTTCTGGGAGGGCGAAAGTCACCATTGTATCACTTTCCAAGTAGAACTGTGCAATGCATTGGGATTCTGAGTTTAGTGGCTTTTGATTGTGCTGTGAATATAGGTAACTGTGCAAATGCATTTAAGAAATCTGTAGTGTAATGCATTGTTTTCTTGTATATGATTAGGCATATTAATACACTTAACTGTATGATGATTATTAGTAAATTGATACCATTAATAAATGGCATAAGTAGATAGCTGATTATATTAGAACTTGAAGTTGTTTGTAGCTCTACATGTATTCATCACAATTTTTGCAAGGGAAATCCCTTGCTAAATTGCAGAAACTCAATATCCAACCATGTTTTTTTGTTTGTACTGCGAACTAGTAATGCTTGCCAGTTGCATGTTTGATTGATTGTCTATGTGTGGTTGGATATTGTCACAATTTCAAAAACTGTGACAATATCCAAATTTTTCAAATGTTCAGTAAAGATAAATTAAAGATTGCTATCTTGAATTCATTTGCAGGAATGACAAGGATTTTTTTTTTTTTTTTTTTTTTTTTTTTTTTTTTTTTTTTTTTTAATTATAAGAATTCATGAAAATGAAGTATAGAAGACTGAAATTTGTTCTGTACCCCCGCCTTCAAATTGTGCATTTTGCCTTTTTCCTAGTCTTGCTAGTTTTAGTTTAGCTGAATGTTATAGAATATTTGCAGAATAGCTGTATATAAATTGGAATCTCATAATTGAGACATAATTATCTCAGAACTTAGCAATTTTAAAAGGTATAGTATATTATGGATTTCATCCATATTATTAAATAATGATGATATCCATATTACCAATGTATATCAGTGATTTACAAGAATGTAATTTCTTCTGTACATTTTAGTGTGTCATGCTCAATGGCCTGTAACAGCCAAATTCTTTAGTATTTTTTTATAATAACTGATGATACACAGTGCACCCATTAAGTAATGAGACAACAATTATATCAAAACAAAACTGTATTTGGAATTGTCAATTACACAGATACAAACTAATTTCCCTCCAACTCCACACAACGTTTACATCTGTCACATAAACGTAAACTTTGAAGGCACTGTGGACATCCTGAATGGGGAAACTGCCTTCAGTCTCTAGATCACACCGCATTGGATGTCCTCAGTGTCACTGAAGCACTTCTCTTTCGCACTTCATTGTGGAGAAAAGAAAACGTCTGCGGGAGCCAAATCTGCTGAATAGGGAGACGTCCGATCATACAGGCTTTGAAGCCAGAAACTACTTCACAGGCAGCATGGTGTGTTGGCACGTTGTCGTGCAACAGAAACCAATTGTTATTGTGGAACAGTTCTTTCCTGACACATTGCATGTGGGTGTACAGACATTGCATTACTCTTAAATAATACTAGTGGTTATTTGCTTGTCGTGGGCAACAATTTCCCTAGCTTTCATCACATTTTCATTTGCAGAAACTGGTTGTCCACAGCCATGGTTCATCTTCCCGGGACTCCCTTCTCTCTTTAAAAGTTGAAAACCAGCTGCACACCATGCCCAGCTCAGACAGTCATCACAGTAAACTTTTTAGGTACAATTCTGTAGCAGTTTTTCCTAATTTACAATAAAATTTTATCACACCTCCTTGTTCTGTGATGCTACTTCTGACATGTTCCACTCACACATTCTTATTTCAGCAATTGCTATATGTAAACTGCTGCGTCACCTGACTTGAAAGTTGCACTTGCAATTCTAGCAGTCAAAAATATATCAACATGTTTGTTACTGTTATTCAACGGACTGTCCTGTAAAAAATCGATTTTGTTACTTAACAGACAACTGTGTATGAGTTGGATAATCCTCTGTATATTTCTATTTTATAAATTAAGTAAATCAAAAGGATATTATAGCAATACAACTGACAAACTTAGACACAAAAATTTATTAGTTATTAACATTTTAACAGCATTAATACTTTTCGGTGTTAGTGCTGTTAAAAATAAGTATAATTAATTTATACAATTTACTTTCAAATATATGTAGGTATATAACCATTACAAACATCCTAAGAACCATACAAGCATTTGTCAATGCTTGCATGGTTCTCTAAAAAACTTACAGAATATATTACATAAATAAACTGGGATAGTAAAATTCTAACATTTTATCAGTGATGTTACTAACATTTTCAAGAAAATTTCCCCTATACAAGGGTAAACTAAGAAATAAAATGCCAATTTTGATATATAATACAGAAAATACCTGTGTACTAGGTAGATCCTGGCTGTTGCTGAGACCCTGCAGACAGATGTTTATACAGTGACTACAATTCAAATTAGAAATGATTTAAAACTGTTACTTAAAGAATCCATTGAAAGCATTATAAATATTTTCATTTAAATTGCAATGACTATTGTATTCTGTACATGCAACCATATCTGCTTACTAAGTAACCAAGGTGCTTAGTGGTATCATGCAATCAAAACTAGCACTTTGCTCATTATCACCTGTGTATTTTTTTTTTTTTTTGGAAAATGTCTGGTTTTGTTAATAACAGAACACTGGAAATTATGTATTTATTATTACTGTAAATGTATCTCTGTTGCACAGTTAGGAGACTCGTGTCCACTGGTTAGCGAAAAGTTCAAATCCTGTCAGAGCATGGTTTCCTCCTTTCCGCCACCAACATGTACAAACTGATCAGAACAAACATGCAACTGATAGACAAAAACAGAAATGTTAAAAGTTGAAAGTTTTTTTCACTTGAATCAAGTATGAACAAGACAGACAAAACATTCCTGTTTTTCTATCGGTTGCATGTTTGCCATTTGGTATATGTTAGTGGGAGGGGAAACCATGCTCTGATAGGATTTGAACTTTTTGTAATAATTTTTATAGTATTAATAAATTAAGGCTCCACTTTTTTTTTTTTAATATAATAAATAATTATTTCCTGTGTTCTGTTATTAACATAACCAGACGTTTTCTTACAGATATTACACAGGATAATAACGAGCATGAGTTCTAGTTGCATGTACAGCATAGTATAGTCATTGCAATTTAAATTGAAATATTTCTTATGGTTTCAACAGATTCTTCAAGTAACAGTTTTAAATAATTCTTAGTTTGAATTGTAGTCACTGTGTGAACTTGTCTGCAAGGTCTCAGCAACAGCCAGGATCTACCTAGAGCACAGGTATTTTCTATACAACCAAAATCATCATTTCTTTTCCTAGTTTACCTTGTACACATTTAACATCGCTGATAAAATGTTAGTATTATACTATCTCAGTTTATTTATATAACATATTGCGCAAGTTTTTTAGAGAACCATGTAAGCATTGACAAATGCTTGCTTGGTTCGTAGGATGTTTATAATACCTAGATGTATTTGAAAGTAAATTGTATAAATTAACTGAAAAGTATTAATGTTCTTAAAATGTTAATAACTAACATATTTTTTTTGTCTTCGTTAACTGTCTGAGTTTGTCAGTTGCATTATGCCACTGATGTCCTTTTTGATTTAAGTAAATTGGAACAATGTAGTTTGAATGACTTGAATCCATCAAAATGCAGATTTGAAAATCTGGAAATGTTTTTCATAATGAAATAATGGTGTAATTGGCCTTACCTATGCAATATGAGCAAGTCTGTTCAGAAGGTCTCTCAGCTTGTGATCTAAAAAATTATTAGAAAAAATGCTTTACAAAAAGAACAGTGCTTAATCCTCCAGAACATCCTTAAGTATAAAAACAGACAATCATGAAAAACTATTTTGTAATAGCTTTCTTCGATATTGTCATTCATTTTTTGTAGCAGTTGACACTAGTGCTGTTTCTGACAATTTGTACTGGAAACAGTTTTGTCACTCCAAGAATCTGAAACTAAAATTGTCAGAATTGCTCAAGTTTTAGTAGTGATTTAAATGTGAGTTCCTTAATTCATCTCACTCGTTATTTATCTTTCAGGGTTGTTACTTTATATCATTTTGAAACATTTTGTTCTTGTGAATGATCCTATTGAAATAAAAATTGAGATACTGATGAACTGTCATAATTCCAAATACCAAATTTCAATAAAAATCTGTCCAGCCAACGTGACTGAAGATTGCACATATGAACACGCAAAACAATTTTAATAGATGCTTATGCATTTTGAAAAATGGGTATTGTGTAGCTGGATATTTCCTTAAAATGACAAACCTCCTAGAATTTATGGATTTCCAAAAATCCATGTCTGTTAACTCTTCAGTCCTATCATAGTTTTTTAAATTCACTTTTTCAATGGAATTAAATTTATTTATTCGCACTAACATTCCTCTATTCACTAAATTTCATTACCCTGTCCATATAATAAGATTGTTAAACATATCTCAACTATTACTGTCAGACACAGGAGACATATGCCATCTAGTAGTGACTGTGAGCATAGGCTCCTCATCTCCTGCAATGAGTTTTTGGACTCCATATAGGCTTGGAAGTAATGATGAAATTACTTCTGCAAGACAAGAGACCAAGATTTCTTATCTTGTTTTTCAGCAGTTAATTTCATATTGATAAGTTCCTTAATATTGTCAGAGCCTCCGTAGCTCAGTTGGTATAGACGAAGCCCTTTGTTCAGAAAGACTGGTTCAATTCCCATCCAAGATGTGAGGGACCTTTATCTGGTCATCTTTTGACTAAAGATGAGCCAGTCTCGCACAGATGTAGGGTTTTTTTTCACCTGGAAACGGGTTTTTTGTCCTCCCAGAACAGGCAAACCGGTGAACACGTGCATTTACAATGCCAGGCTCTGTGATGAGTCGGTTGGGGTTTCCCACAGTCAAATAATCATAGTGGACCCTGCACCAAGTGGGAAAAAACGCTATAAAATAAGAAGACGTTCCTTTATATTGTCAATCCAACTCTTTCAATTTTTCATAATTGTTTTTTATTTTGACATAATTGCTTTTTCCAGTGATTCATCTGCTCACATAATATATCCAAAGTACATTAACCTTTGCCTCCAAGAAGCATTCCATCTGTGTTCTCTAGAACTTTCTAGGTAATCATTCTTGCTGTTCACAGAATTCTTAAATCTCCATGTCCATAATTCAAATTATATTTTCTGGTCCAGCTTTCACATCCATACGGCACTGGAATGGCCTTCTTTAACAATTCTTACTTTTGCTTTCATAGCCTTTGCTGACATGTCTCCCCTCTCTCTCTCTCTCTCTCCATAACTATCCTTGTAATTTCATCTTCAGCAAGTCTAGAATATTCATATTCTTATTCTAGACTTTAGTAAGCATAATTTTCATCATTATCATCACCAAATTCCTCCTCTATTTTATCTCCCTCACTCCTGAGTTCAGCATAATGCATACATATATATAATAGGGATTCTTCAGTACTAAAATAAAAAATGTACATCTTGAAAATAATGAGCCTATAGTAAGCTATGTTGCATTGCTGTTAATGAATATCCCTCTGAACAGCTTCCAAATTTCTATGCTACTATTGTCAGTTTTAGTGTTTAATCAGCATTTTTGCATTGCTCTCTCTTCCAACTGAGCTTCACTATTTTCTTATATAAAATCAGATTCTTCACCACTAAAAGGATGTATGTTTCTCAGAAATAATGAACATATATAGTGAGCTTTGATTCACTTCATAAATGTCCCTTTGATATTCACTAGTGCATTAGATTGACATTTTCAATGGAATCAAGTAAACTACCTGCATTCCTCAGCTGGACTGCCTGGTAGCTTTCTAATCTTCTCTGTGTATAGCAAGCCTATATTTACTAACTGATATGTTCAAACAATTCACTATCCAGATGTTAAAAACTCTAGCCCACCATTTCATTTCTGAAGCTAATTTTAAAGAGATGTATGATCATGGCAGTTTTGATTTTTCTGTCAGTGATTGATTTCTGTTTATAGTGATAATTTTTCATAAGTATATTTCTCTTCTGGGAGATGACTATCTAAGAGCATATAAAGATAAGACAATAGATATTTTGACATATCTTCATCTCTTATAGCAAGGCATCTAAGAAGCAAATAACCGTATAAAGGAGGAGGATGAGGTTGCATTTGTGCTATCACAAATGCATCCTCGACTATTATGGATGAAAAAGATCTGCAGAAGGAAGAGGGGATGTATCAGTTGTATCAATGTCCATAATAAGGATATGCTGAACCATGATTTGGCTTAAGCACCAAATACTCAGCCAAAGTATTCTGAATTAAATTATATAAACAAATGTTTTGAAAGAAAAAATAAATAATATAATCACCCCCATTAAAACTGATAAAAAAATTTTTAATGTGTGTATATTTTTGTTTATAAAATTTAATTCAGTATGCTTTGGTTGAATATTCAGTGCTTCTGCCAAATTGCAGAATGAAGAAAGATTAACATAACCATATAACCACATGAAAATGCAAAAATAAAAAGAACCATCCTTATTTCACAGCCAACTGCTGAATATATATATATATATATATATATATATATATATATATATATATATATATATATATATATATATACACACACACACACACACACAGGAAGAATATATAAAGAGAGAGAGAGAGACTTTGAAAGTTTCAAAATCGACTAGAGAGCTTATGAGAATATAATCCTTAGCATCAGAGTTTCCTGAGCTAACTAAAAACTACAATTGCTTCTCCCCAGGCATTTGCATATTCACCTTTTATTAACGTTTCATTGGCTTGACAGCTATTTTGAACTGTTCTTATCAGAAATTAGGCAAAAAAATAAAACTTTAAAAGGGAAGAACCCTCATTCAGTACCAAAGCAGTTCTGTATCAGGCAGTTGTATGTTTCAAAAGTGAACCGCAGTTGGTGCATAAAAGTAATATATATACATACATAGTGTTTCAAAAAGAATGACCCGATTTCAAATAATTATATTTAATAATGAAAATACATCTAGCGGTTGTCATGTTAAACTCTGGGCCAAGGCCGTTCACATGGTACAAGTCTCATTCATTTGTGGTTCGTGGTTGCAGAGATATACAATTTTCAAATCGGGACATTCTTTTTGAAACACCCTGTATGTATGTATGTATGTATATATATATATATATATATTCGGCTATGAAATAAGCATGGATCTTTAATCTCATATTTCTGTTTATTTTACATTGCCAAAATAAAGTCTTTTAGGCTCTTCTTTTATTAAAAAAAGAAAAGTTTTGCTTTACCTAAATAAAATAAATATTAAATATAAAGCCAAGAGGCTTCAATTTGGGATATTGAAATTCAAGGTATTATGGATCTTTACATATTTTATAGCCAAATATAGCAAGAAACTTAAATTTTGAAAACATCACCTCATAAACTTGCTTATAAATTTTCGAAACTTAAGTTTCTTTCTTGTCTTCTCAGGTGTCATCTTCCAGGAGGTTGACTATCATGATCTTCCACCATGTATGGTTTTGTGTTTCTCTTACATTCTTCATAAGACAAAAAGGTCCAGTTCTTAATATTTCCCATCTAATCTGTTCTTTGTCTTCCTCTTCATCTTTTCCCTTGTATCATTCCTTCTAAAAGTTTCTTTCTTTCTACATTTGGTTATAAAATACGAATAGCTCCATAATATCATCTATTTCAATATCTCTTATGATAAATTAAGCCTTTTAGTTCTATACTTTAATATTTTATTATGCACCCACTGAGAGTTCACTTACAAATTTAATTCTCTGACATAGTTTTGCTAATTGAGTTTTTATCATCATTTCCACATGTAGCTCCCAAGTTTTTCAAACCTGGGGAGTTTGAAGCCTGGTAACATTACAGCTCGAAAGAGCTGTGCAATGTATCACTGTACTAATAAACGGTGAATACATGGGCTCTGGGCAGAGTTCATGTCATTTGGTTTTGTCAACCAAGGCCACTCTGATTCTTTCATAATCAGAGTGGCCTCAGTTTCAATTTTTCAAAACTTAAGTTTCTAACCTTAAATTTTATTTTAAAATTTCTTTGATAATTTTTGGTATAAAATATATGGATCACTACCTCTATATGAGATCAGCTAGCTCACCTTCAGTTGAAAAAGCCCATATAAAGATTTCTCTCCTCACAGTGAGAATCAAACTCAGGTCTTTTCCAATCTAAGAGTGCAATGTTCTGATATTTTTCCAACTGCACTACAGAGGAGCTTCTGAATGACTCTTTCCCACTGTATTCCATAGATGTTTTTTCACCATCTTGGCTTCTGTTCACTTTCTGAGTCTACTGTGAATGACATGGATGATCATCATACTTGGAATTAACATTTAAGATATTTGCATATTTCCTGAATTTGTCCGCCCAACTTTATATAATAGCTTGGAATTCCACACAAAACAGCTCATTTATAGTCATGAACAACTTATACCAGAGAAGTAATTTTTGACAGAGAAAACATTGTTCTAGTTTCCAATTATATGTGCTCTTTGGCATTGTTTCTAGTATATCTACAAACATGATCCGAAAAAAAAATTATTTTTAGAAATACTTGTAAATGGGATATTTTTCTTCAAGACTATTTCTTAACCAGGTGCAAAGTACTTCTTACATATTCCCTTCCCTCTGCCAATAGAGTTGGACAAAATACATATCTATTTACAGAATCTTTCTTTTCAAGCAGTTATGTATAGCTGAGTTTCCTCTACATGAGTATTTCTTATATAACTGACATGCATCTGGATTTCCCACACATTACATGCCAGAAATATTATACCCTACCACCTGCGGCCAGAACAGTTAGTGAATAGTCAGATTATAATCTAGAATAAAAGAAAGCCATATTGATGTGACTCATCAGCTTAAACTTTCATGGATATATTTATCAGCAGCTAAACTATTTAATCTTGTGATTATTGAAGTTTTTTGAAGTGAATAACTTCAGATGGCATGAGGGAGAATATGGAATGAGATGGATTGGATTTACTTAAAAATCCGATACATACCCCATGAATTGTATGAGATGGAGATTGCAAGCAATGTAAGGAATAATTTAATGCTTTTTTGTGTTTTTAATTGGTTAGCATTTTAATAAATTCATCTACAATTTTAGGGAATATCCTCATATTTATGAACAAAATCATCAGATGTTTTCTTTTATTTTAATATTTTAAGATTATATGAGGGTATAAAATTGATTGTGCATGAAAGCTTATATTATAGCAGTTCAGTAATTAGATTAGTTTAATTATCAATGGTACTAAACTCCTCTTCTTAATGCCATGCTGAAGTTTAAAGCATTTTGTCAATCATTCCATTAAAATAAATGCATGTTTCAGTTTCATTTGCTTATAAAATTATTTTTTCCCTTTTCATCGAGTCTTAAACTCGTTAAAAAGACAAAAGGAGAAATAGCATATCCAATAATTTTATCTAAAAAAACTCATAATTTATGCTTATGTGGAATATGAATATTTGTTATCTTGCCTTAGAGAAAAACTTTATTTTTGTGCCTTAATATACAGGGTGTTCGGGATAAATTTGACAGTTTCGTAAGGAAAACGAAAATCTTCTTTGTATCTATTAAATTTAATGAATTGACAAAAAAACATTACAGGCAGAGTTAATTACAATACTATCAACAAGATTTACTCAAAATAACCACCATTAGCATCGATCACAGCTTCAATTCTGCTTCGGAACCTCGAACAAGCTGATGCTACAGTCTCCCTGGGAAGGGCCGCAAAAACTGTTTTAATTTTATCCATTAACTGGGCTTTTGTATTACTGGAAGTGCGATTGGTGTCTTTTTCAACTGCGCCCCATACAAAATAATCCATGGGGTTAAGGTCTGGGGAGTTTGGAGGCCAAACATTTGGACTGGTGAAGTCGTAGAAATTTTCAGACAACCATTTTTGACTTTTCCCAGAGGTGTGGCAAGGGGCCGAATCCTGCTGCCATACATACGGCCTACCATTGGCTACCCTTGTTATCCAGGGCTTGACTACAGTTAGCAACTCCACGAACAAAGCCCGAATTCCAATGCCAGGGTTCTTCAACACCTGTTCCTGCAGATTTGCGAGGAATTCTGCTGTACGAATGCAATCAGATCGTCTGCTAGGGATCTTTCTTCTTGCTACATCCTCGTAGTCACCATTGCAAGTCTCTAGTTCATGCCTGATTGTTTTTACTGTATTCAGGGAGCATTGGGCAGCAGTCGTAATATCCTTATTTTGATGGCGGGCACGAATCATCATGATACAAGTTATTCTCTTCCATGATTCAGGTGGGTTCCAGCTATCCATCCTTTCTGACATCTTGTATATGAATGAAGAAGGGTCCAAACTTTTAAATGAAGAGAAGTGTGTGTTAATACATGTAACTTACGGAAAAATATAATTAATTATAAATATGTCAAATTTATCCCGAACACCCTGTATCTTGAACCTTCCAGTATTAAATGCTTTCATCATATATTGGTTCTTCTCATTTTTGAGATTCTACAAACGTTTATTATATACATTAATTTCAACTTTTCACTTGTTCTTGTTGGCTTATTGGAAGCCATCACATAAGTACTTTTTTTTTAATATTTTCTATATTAAAATAGAGCATAGCAATATTAAAGAGAGCAAGCATTAATACTGCTTCTAGTGGCACTAGTTTATATACAAATAAGTATTGTGCATATGCATTTCACTTTTTTTGATATTTCTAGACATGCTAATAAATAAAGGTGCCATGTAGACTCAGCAAAGGACAATTTTATTTGGTGATATCAAAAATTCTGGTTAGTAGTGAATGCTGGTCATTAAAAATGTTTAAATATAGCTTTTACTATATATATCTATTAGGGTTTGTTAGTCATAAATGTTCTAACACTTTTAATATTTTATTCTTTCAGCTCCACTGTTATTTCAAATCTCCCAGTGAAAATGTCATGAAAGATCATTATTATGCACAATGATGCAAGATTATTATATTTATACACTGGTATTTAATTATGCTTAATTGTTTTATAGTACTTAATATTATTCACTTTTTAATAAGTTAGATTTGTATAGCATTATTTTGAGTATGACTGTGGAGATTGGAAAAACCTTGTTATTGCAAATCTTTTAAGATGTAAAAAATGTCTGTATATATAAAAAAATATAATTGTGTATATTATTCATAATTTCAGTTGATTCTTATGCGAGAACTATGTATTTACATATTTCCTTTAAGTGAATGCTTTTAAGGATTAATAGGAATACTGCAATGGAAAAGTATTATTTCTTTATGTATAATGAAAGTTAGTAATGCATTGCATATTTTCTGTGATGGAACTTAACATATCAGGACTGATGTAATTTGTATTCTTTCCAGTCTCATGTCCATGAGTTTTACCATCCAAAGAATATTAATTTATTTTATGACTACACAATAATTACAAAACTGAGACTGCAATTTGAATTGTAGTCCAATTTTTGTAAGTAGAGACAATGATGAAGATTAGTAATTATTGATATGTTTTATATGACCCTGATAAGTAGATATAGTCAGGATTTGTACTTTGTATACTTCACATTGAAAGGAATATCAGTGTTTAATAAAATTTCTAAACCTCTCCAAAAAACTTGTTTTAGTTCTTGCTATACAGATAACAGAATAAGCCAACTGGTGATGTGTTTATGAAATTAGATGTTCTATATCAGACTTCACAGCATGTCAATATGACAAAATGAAATCCACAAACCCTCCATATCCAAATGTTGAACATTGCATTTATATCTGTGACCAAGGTCATATTTGAATATTCTTGAATAGTTTAGGAATTGTAAAGTGCTTGAAATGTTGAGCAAAAATAGAATTTGAGAAAATGAAATATGCAGCTTTGTATAAGAGTAAATGCATGAATAGTACATTTAGCTTAATCTCATTCATAGGTTCATCACCAGTTGGCTTATTCACAGAATAAGCCAACTGGTGATGTGTTTATGAAATTAGATGTTCTATATCAGACTTCACAGCATGTCAATATGACAAAATGAAATCCACAACCATATCCAAATGTTGAACATTGCATTTATATCTGTGACCAAGGTCATATTTGAATATTCTTGAATAGTTTAGGAATTGCAATTGTAAAGTGCTTGAAATGTTGAGCAAAAATAGAATTTGAGAAAATGAAATATGCAGCTTTGTATAAGAGTAAATGCATGAATAGTACATTTAGCTTAATCTCATTCATAGGTTCTTTTTTTTTTTTTTGCTGAAGAAAGTGTATTTCTTACTATCATGTTGTATGAACGTGTCATGTAAATTTGTTAACATGACATGTCATCCTGCACAGGTAATACTTTGATGGCAAGAAACTCGCATAATGCTCTCTTCAGGTTCAACTTCTTCCAAAGTTTTGTTTATATTTTAGTTTGTTTGGCAGTCATATTTTAAAGAATTCTCCCACCCCTTCCTAAAATGGCTTTTCTGTTTTATTCTTTGTATAAAACAGAAAAGGATAAAGAAAATAATTCAGAGCGTTTTAGTAATGTGGTGTGACACCTTTTGGCTACTTGTATATGGAAATATCACTATTGCATTACTTCAACCTTGGTATCACCTCTGGGTTTGGCTCCCACTGATGACACTGCAATAAAGATCAAAACTGGTCTGGATAGTGACCCTTCCCATAATGCATAGCATTATACATGTCCATAAGGATATGTGCTTTGCGTAATGGGATACTAAGGCAAGTGATGTGAAGTCATTAGCTTATATATATACGAGTTGCCCAGTCTTGAATATACTAAAGGTTCAAAATTTGTTTGCTAACACTGATAAAGGAGTAAACCAAGACTATAATTTCTTGATATCTTAATTTATAATTATTTTGCTCATTCTCCTTCCTGGATAACAGACCTTATGGATTCATTAATCATCATCATCAAATTTCTGATATATGCATACTCTCAAGGGGTGTACAGGATACGATAATACTACATGAAAAATTACATCATTACTATCTTCCTATCTACAATTTTCCTCCAGATCAGTCTGTGACCTGTCAAGACTCCAACATTATCAGATCTTATATTTCTATCTTCTAAGGCACTTTTTACTGTATCAATCCACCTATATCTTGGTTTTAATCTGGGTCTTTTTCCTGGCAGAGAACACTTGTTTTGTTAATCTTTCCTCTTCGATTCTGTTTACGTGACCATACCAGATTAGCTCTGTTAACGCATTCCTGGGTGCTGACGATGTCAAGTTCTATCCTGATGTCCTCGTTTTTAATATATTGCCACTAATATCTATTCATTCCCCTAATCTTTCTCAGAACTCTAGTCTTTGGTCAAGTGTTTTACTTCTAACCTAGCTTTCAGATCCATAAGTTAAAATTGGTTTAAACACTGTCTTGTATACAGCTAATTTAGTGTTTTGATTAATTTCTCTCTTATTCCATATAAATTTATTTAGTTGACTTCCTACCATACCAGTTTTTTTGATTTTGTTGTCTATTTCCATATTTAATTTACCATCTTCACTAAAAATCGTGCTTAAGTAGCTGAAATGTTTTACTTGTTCTATAGGTTCTCCATTCATAATGCAATTGATATTTTAAATGTTTCTGCCTATTTTCATTGTCTTTGTCTTTTTAATGCTGACCTTCATACCATATCTATTACAACAGTTATTCACTTTAGTCAGGGAATCTTGCAGCCTTGTAGCTGATTTATTTAGAAGTATAACACATCTGCTTAAAGCCAAGAGCTGAGATTAATATCTCCAATTTTGATATCAGGTTTAGTACCACTTTCCTTTATAATGTGATCCATATAGATAATGAATGACAGAGGGGATAATGTACATCCTTGTCTCACACCAGATTTAACATTAAACTATCTTCTTGTGCTTCCTTCAATTCTAACTGCTGACTTATAACTCAAATAAAGACCAAGTATTGCTTGATATAATGTCCCATTGACACCATATAACTGTAGGGTTTTGAATAGCTTCTCTCTTGGTGCCTTGTCATATGCTTTTCGTAGATCTACAAAACTCAAATACAGATCTTTGTTATATTCCCATGATTTCACAACTATCTGTCGTAAAGTGAAAATCTGATCATGACAACCTCTATTTGGTCTGAATCCAGCTTGTTCTTCACCAAGCTTCTCTTACACAATCCTTCTCAAGTATACTTGCATATATCTTACTAGAAAGACTCAGTAGAGAAATACCTCTGTAATTCTCACATTCAGTTTTATTTCCCTTTTTATATATGGGTACTATGAGAGCCCTACTGTATCATCTGGAATTTGTCCCTCTGTCCAGACCTTCTGAACAATGCAGTGCAGACACTATAAGACTTTTATACCTCCATACTTGAGCATTTCTGGTTGAAATGCTCAAGTATGGAGTACTACTCCTGCTGCCTTTCCACATTTCAGGCTTTTGATGGCATTTCCACTTCAAGTATGGATATGTATTTCTGACTGCACACCTGGTCAGTGTTTTTTTACCACTGTGCTGTCATTGCTGCTTATTTCATTTAGCAATTTTTCAAAGTAATTACTCCATACTTCAAGGATATCTTTTTCTCCTGTTTTCATGTCACCTTTATCATCTCTAATTCCTTTTACAGCATTCTTTCCTCCATTTCTGAGCTTCAACAACCTTCAGAATATCTTGCGACCTTCTTAATATTTATTTTCTCTGTTCTTGCCAAAGTCTTCCAATGACTTCTGATTAGCTAGTTTTACACAGTGGTTAGCTTTCTTACAATTGTCTCTGTATTCTCTAAGAGAAAGCTGACTTATTTGCCAGGAGCTTTTGATATGCTTTCTTCTTTTCTTTCACTGCCTCTTTAACTTTGTGTCCACCATGGAGTTTTGATTTTTATATCCTTACAGACAACCTCGCCACATGCCTCTTTGGTTGAATCAATCAGTGTTTTCTTCAGCGCTTGCCACTGAATCTCCAAGGTTTGGTTGCTGTTCTTGAACTCTTTCATTTTTTCTTCAATCATGTTTGTGTATTTTAGTCTACAGTTCCTATCTAAGAGCTGCTCAACTTTTATTTGCTTTAAAACTTTCTAACATGTTCTTCTTTTCAATATGAAATTCAATTTTATCCTGCTCAAGACTAAATGGTGATCAATTTCAAATCCTCTGTACACTCTGGTGTCCTGCACCAGGGAGAAAACCACTATCAACAATAACAAAGTCAATGAGACTTTTCTTATTCCTTTGCCTCTTCTCTCCATGTGAATTTGTGCACATTTTTATGTTGGAACATTGTGTTAGTAATAACCAGTCCAGAGCAGAAATCCGTCAGGTATTTGCCATTATTATTAGCTTTGCTCTTTTCTCCAAATTTTCCCAATATATTTCTGTATGTCTGACAGTCATTTCCTACTCTGCTATTTAGATCCCCAACAAGGCACAACTTTTCCTTTTTCATTGTGTCAGTTGCTTTTTCTAAAGCCTCAAAATATTCCTCCCCTTCTACCTTAATAGAACCTTCTGTGAGACTATAGGCACAAATAAGACTCATTGTCCAGTTCCTCATTCTCATATTTGCCCACGTCAATCTGCCTGCCATTCAAGAAGATTAGCCTCATATTTAGTGTTGAATACTATGGCTGCTACTCCTTTTCCTTGATTGTCATTGTTTGAATATATAACATTTTGTATTTATTGCTCAGAAAGAACTCACCAGTTTTTGCCTTTTTTGTTTCAGTCACCCATATTATATCGATCTGGTACTTATCCAATTCCTCAGCTAGCTCCATTTCTTTGCCATTCAGTGTTCTTATGTAGATAGTACCAATCTTGAACTCTGTTGATGTTGAGTTAGGGTGGGTTTTAGGATTTCTTCCAGTAGCTGACTTTTTGCTGTTTGCCCTGGTTCCCTGACAAAAACAACATGGGACTTAGTTTAACCAGGCGATGCCCCAGCTGGCATGAAATTCTGTCATATTGTACCATTTTTTATTTTGGTTTAAGCCAATAAGAATACAATTTGGTTGGCTAAATCCCAAATTGTCAGCCCATCCTCATTCTTTCAGTATCCATGTAGATACCTAACAGGGTGCACCACAAGAAGGTGAGGATTGGACATTAGGTCAGAAGCCCTGATCAGTTCTCTGCATACCTTTAAAGGCTATGTGGAGGTCTCCTCTTAGTTATATAGCTTTGACCCTTATGCAGTTAATGGATTCATTAACTAATCCTCCATACACTGCTAATCGGAGATTCCATAATCATAAATTTTCTTTCTACCTGCCAGGTCATATGGCAGATATGCCAGTTTGGTCAGTAGTATTATAGTGTTCTGTCAGATTAAAATGGATATTCTTCTGTATTGTCTTGAGCTGATCAGGTGGTATATCCCTTCTTGTTGAGGTGAATGAGTTGTTTGTGAATGCCTTTAGTTGGAAGATGAATTTTATCACCTAGAGCCGCATTTCTAGTGAAAGTGGGCTGCTAGTGGGCCACGTAGTTTTCCTGGTGAGCTGCTAGAAAATTTTATTAGTAAATATTTTTCAGCTTAATTTGTAATTCTTCAAATACAGTTTAAAATATGATGTATTAAAATCCTGTTAATTAAATAACATTTTATATAATTCACTTAATTTCAGTATAATATGAACTCAGTTATAAAATTTGCGCTTGTCGAGGGAGTCACCACTTCTAGTTTCCCAGGAGCGAAAATTAAAAATATGACAAATGTAATTGAAAACCAAAAAAGAAATGGTAGTGCTGGTAGGTACTAATAATTTAAGTGGTGATAAACATAGTATGAGAGAAGATATGAAAGGTCTGTTGGAAGAAGTGAGAAAGAAATGTGAAAGAGTAAAAATTGTAAGATTACTACCTAGATATGATAGTACTGAGTTAAGGAGGAGGGCAGTGATAGCAAATGATTTCACATGCAGACAAAAAAGAAATGGTAGTGCTGGTAGGTACTAATAATTTAAGTGGTGATAAACATAGTATGAGAGAAGATATGAAAGGTCTGTTGGAAGAAGTGAGAAAGAAATGTGAAAGAGTAAAAATTGTAAGATTACTACCTAGATATGATAGTACTGAGTTAAGGAGGAGGGCAGTGATAGCAAATGATTTCACGTGCAGACTATGTAGAAGATATGGATGCGAGTTTTTAGATTTGTGGGATGTGTTTGATGTTAGAAAAGATTTGTATAAGAATGATGGCCTGCACTTGAATTCATTTGTCATCAGAAACCTGCAGAAATTACTTTTTGGTATGAGACCCAATGCAGAGAGTCAGGGAAACTAGATCATCAAGGGAGGAATGGGAAAAATGTGTGTGAAAGTTTAGCTATGGTATACAAACATGATAAAGATATGAATGCCTTTGAACATGGTTATGTATGTGGCGAAGTAGTGGGAAAATATGCTTTGGGTTTGGACCTTTTAAGTATGTCTGGGGAGGGAAAAGAGAAAATTCTAGAACAAGACAAAATAGATTGCATATGTAATTATAAGAATAGGCTAGGTCATTTATTATGTTTATTACCTATTTATTATTGGTAATTTATTATGTCTATACACAAATGCCAGGAGCATTAGAAACAAAGGGGGTTGAGTTTGTTGCTTTATTGAATATGATGTGGCCTAGGATTGTTGGCATTAGTGAAACCTGGCTAGCAGAATCAGATATGGTAAGTGGGATCGAGCCCAACGGATATACTATTTTTAGGAATGACAGAAGAGATAGGAGAGGAGGAGGAGTGCTACTAATGATATCAGATGACTTAAGTCCAGTGAGGGTAGAAATACAAGAAAACAATGATGGTAACAATGTCACATGTAGTGATGAGTTTGAGTCAATCTGGTGTGAAGTGGAGGTTAACAGAATGAAATATATGGTGGAGTGTTTCTACAGACCTGGCGGCTCAGTTGTAGGGGACGAAAAAATGCATTGTCAATTTAGCCTTATGGTACCAAGCGAATGATCATTATGAGTGACTTTAATTTTCCAAACATTGATTGGGTAGAAGAGAAATCTCATGATCAGAAAGAACAGGAATTTATTGAATTGTTGCGAGACAACTTTCTCAAGCAGCATATGAAAGAAGGAACTTGAAGTCAAAGAGTGTTGGATTTGCTCATAGCAACAGAAGGGATCTCTGTCAAGAATGGCTATTTTACCACCAATTGGTGAACAGTAATCATGCTGTTCTTTCTTGGGAAGTATCTAATTGTTTTGATGCTCCGATTAAAACAGGTTACATGCTGAACTACAAAGCTGGAAATTATGATCACCTTAGAAGAATACTATTCTTGGTCCCATGATATCAGTTACTGCATGGGAATCTTTGAAAAAGTGCTTGAATGAGGCGGTATCTCAGTGTATCCCTAGTGTTCGAAGAATAAATAATACAAGAGATCCACAAGAAGAAGACTATGTGGAAAGAATATCGTGAGAATAAGAGAGAGAGGAGTTATGAAATATATAAAGCTCGGGCCAGAAAAGTAACGAGTATTGTGAAAAAAGCTAAAACAGAGTATGAAAAGAAATTGGCCGTACAAGCTGAAGGCAATCCAAAAGAATTTTATCATTATGCTGCAAGTGAAAGAATGAATGTGGAAGAATAACTTTATTGAATGCAGATTATACACAAATGTTGGAAGCAAAGGAGATTGTTCAGTTAATGAGTGCTCACTTTGCTAAGATATATCAACCAGGAATATGTAACAGTAGCACTGGTGCACAGTGCTACTGCTATTATTATTATTATTATTATCCCAAGACCTCATGGAGTCAAAGACTCATCTGGGAGGTCTTTTTATCAAACACACATCTCATCGTACACTGTGTCTTAAAACACACTCAAATCCACACTCTCAGGCAAGGCATTCCAATCATTCACAACTCTGCACGAAAAAAACCTGCCTCTCACTCCCCTACTTACACCCTCTTTATACAGTTTCAAGGAATGACCTCTGGTTCTCCCCTGATCTCCCACTATTCTCTGTAGAACTTCTCCACCATTGATCCTATAACAACCCCTTACCAACTTGTAGGTCTCTATCATATCTCCCCTCTTCCTCCTGTCCACCAGACTCTGCAAATTACATCTTCTCAATCATTCCTCATACTTGGGCCATTAGTCAGTCTCCTTTGGACCCTTTCTAACATCTCTTCATCCTTCTGAAAACCTGGTGACCAAATCTGGGCACAATAGTCCATGTGTGGCCTAATCAAAGCCTTATACAATGGAATAAGAATCTCCCTACTTCTACACGTCAGTGTCCTCCGCATCATTCCCAGAAGCCTTTGTGTTGTCTTCACAATTTTGGCGATGTGCCCCCTAAATTTTAGATCATTATCCACTATCACCCCCAGATCTCTTATTTCCTCTACCTCCAACAATATATTCTCACCAAGCATAAATTCTGCATCCCATCTTTGTTTTCCAAATTTTTAAACTTTACATTTTGCAATATTGAACTCACATCCCCATTTCCATGCCCAATCACTCAATTTATTCAAATCTTCTTGTAAGGCCACGACGTCTTCACTACTCTTTATGGTTCTTCCCAACTTTGCATCATCTGCAAACAACTGAATATCTCCATCCAAATCTTTGCCAATATCATTAATATACAAGTTAAACAGTAATGGCCCTAAAACAGACCCCTGAGGCACTCCACTAGTGACTTTCCTTTTCCTGGATGTTGCACCTCCATACACAACTTGTTGATACCTATCAGATAGCCAGTCTCCAATCCAATGCACTAATCAAATATCCAACCCTATCTTCTCTATATGTATCAACAAGTTTTTGCACCACCCTTGTGCAATGGAACTATCATACATTCCTGTGGTATCATTCGAGCTCTTGCATAACCTGGATAAGAATTTGTCAATAGAGACAGATGGAATATCAGCCTGTTTACTAAAGGAATGTTCAGCTAAATTGGCTAGGCCTTTCACACATTTGTATAACAAGTCTCAGCTCGAATGATACCACAGGAATGTATGATAGTTCCATTGCACAAGGGTGGTGCAAAAACTGATGTTTCTAACTACCGACTTATTAGTATCTCTGGTGTGGTAGTGAAGATTTTAGAGAAGTTTGTAAGAACTTGCATACAGAAATAGGTAGACAAGCATTCTATACTTTGCAGAGAACAGCATGGGTTTACTTAAGGAAGGTCATGTTTTAGCAATTTGCTCATATTTTATAACAATGTTATGGCCGAGTTGGATAAAGGGAATGGATACGCTATGAAAATGTTGGATTTTTCTAAGGCATTTGATAGGATACCACATGATAGGCTGTTGCATTAACTGGAGAATATAGGATTGGAATATAATCTATTGAATTGGATCAGGGAATAGTTGACAGACAAATATCAAAAAGTGGTATACAGTGGGTGTGAATCTGCCAGATTTAAGGTAACCAGTGGTGTACCTCAGGGTTCAGTCCTTGGGCCATTATTGTTCGATCTATACATTAATGCCATCAAGCAGAGTATCATCAGATTTGCAATTGTTTCCTGATGATGCAAAGATAGGCAGGGCAATCAGGGATGCTATTGATATTCAGCAATTACAAAATGATTTGAATAGACTGGAAATCTGGGCAAGCAAAAATGGTCAGTTTAATATTGGTAAGTGTAAAGTTATAAACTTTGTCGTAATTAGAGTTCCAGCTGCATATTATATTAGCAGAGTTATGCTACAAGAAACTGAAGAGACAAGTGATCTTGGTCTATTGGATAGGAATTTAAAGTTCAAAAGTCACATAGCAAAAGTTGTAAATTCAACTTAGAGGATAATTGCTATGTTGAAGCGAACTTTGACATGTAAGGATAAGGAAGTAATTTTGCCTCTTTATAAGGTTTTGATAAAGCCACACCTGGATTACTGGCGCAGATTTGACCTCCCAGGTTCCAAGGGGATAAAGAAGCTGTGGAAAGGATGCAAAGAAGAGTTACAATGATTATATCTGGATTATGGGATTTAGGTTATGTGGACAGATTGCAAGTACATGGATTGCAGACTCTGGTTAACAGGAGAAAGAGGGGTGATATGATAGAGGTCTGTAAACTTTTGAATGGGTGTTATAGCATTTCAAATGATGAAATTTTTATTGTATGGAAGGCGGGGAGAGAGAACACGGGGACATCCATGGAAGTTCAGTTTGTTCACAGTCAAGAAAGGGATAAAAGCTAGGTTTTTCTCCCAGAGAGCAGTGAGTGAGTGGAATAATTTGCCCTTAGGGGTAGCGAGTGCATCTAGTGTAAATGAATTTAAGGGAAGGTATGACATCCCTCAATAAGTCCTTTACTCCCTGACGGTCTTAGATAATAATAATAATATGCATAAACTTTTGCCACCTGCTGTATATTTCAGCACACTGTTGTATGCCAAGAAATCTTATCCTCATTTTCCTTTGACTTAATTTTCCATCGAATATAAGGTTGTGTATGTTGCCCACTACAACATAATTTTTCTCTTGGGGAGGAATGTAAGGCTCACCTCTGGTAGTTAAATATCTCCCATCCTTTACTAATAGGTCATATTTAACATCAAAATGACAAAGCGGTCCAACTTTCCACAAAAACTGTCCAAAGTGAGATAAATGCAATATTCACAGTACTGCAATTGCTAAACCACTGATTAATGAAAATAATGCTCAAATTCATAAACGTTGGTATCACAAAAATCAAATCTGGATATAAGAAAACTGGAAACGTGTGATGTGGTTAGATGAGTCAACCTTCAGTGTACATCAGCATGAGTTTCGTTTGGAGAACACCTAAGGAAGCCTACAATTCAGAATGCATGGGGGAAGTTCTGTGATGGTCTGGGCAGCTATATCATGGTATTCTGTCATTATCATTAAATTTCAAATATGTACTTTCAGGGGACATACAGGATAACTGTGATAGTACTACATGACCATTAATAATTTCTGATCAACAATTTTCCTCTAAATTAATCTGTTATCTCTCAAGACTAAAACTTATCAGATCTTTTATTTCCATCTTTTAAGGCACTTTTTACTGTATCAATCCATCTACATCTTGGTCTTCCTCTGGGTCTTTTTCTTTGCTATAAGACCTCTGGGTCTTTGTTTGGACATTTTTGATAATCAAGTGCATCCCATGATCCAAATGTTATTTCCAAACAACAGTCCAGTATTCCAAGACGACAGTGGCCCATTCACACAACTTGGACTGTGTACAGTCATGGTTTGAAGAGCATGAAAGTGAATGTCAACATCTTCCCTAAGCACAATCACTAGATTTGAACATTATTGAACCACTCTGGTTAATTTTGGAGACTAGAATAAGAAACAGATTCCCACCTTGAATGTTTTTAAAACAATTTAAAGATGTTTAAGATGAATGGTATAAAATTCCAACAGAAAATATTCAACCTTGAGTCCATCCCAAGAAGAAATAAGGCTGTACCGAAGACAAAAGTTGGTCCAACACCATATTAATAAAGAAATATACAGGGTGTTCGGGATAAATTTGACAGTTTCGTAAGGAAAAAGAAAATCTTCTTTGTATCTATTAAATTTAATGAATTGACAAAAAAACATTACAGGCAGAGTTAATTACAATACTATCAACAAGATTTACTCAAAATAACCACCATTAGCATCGATCACAGCTTCAATTCTGCTTCGGAACCTCGAACAAGCTGATGCTACAGTCTCCCTGGGAAGGGCCGCAAAAACTGTTTTAATTTTATCCATTAACTGGGCTTTTGTATTACTGGAAGTGCGATTGGTGTCTTTTTCAACTGCGCCCCATACAAAATAATCCATGGGGTTAAGGTCTGGGGAGTTTGGAGGCCAAACATTTGGACTGGTGAAGTCGTAGAAATTTTCAGACAACCATTTTTGACTTTTCCCAGAGGTGTGGCAAGGGGCCGAATCCTGCTGCCATACATACGGCCTACCATTGGCTACCCTTGTTATCCAGGGCTTGACTACAGTTAGCAACTCCACGAACAAAGCCCGAATTCCAATGCCAGGGTTCTTCAACACCTGTTCCTGCAGATTTGCGAGGAATTCTGCTGTACGAACGCAATCAGATCGTCTGCTAGGGATCTTTCTTCTTGCTACATCCTCGTAGTCACCATTGCAAGTCTCTAGTTCATGCCTGATTGTTTTTACTGTATTCAGGGAGCATTGGGCAGCAGTTGTAATATCCTTATTTTGATGGCGGGCACGAATCATCATGATACAAGTTATTCTCTTCCATGATTCAGGTGGGTTCCAGCTATCCATCCTTTCTGACATCTTGTATATGAATGAAGAAGGGTCCAAACTTTTAAATGAAGAGAAGTGTGTGTTAATACATGTAACTTACGGAAAAATATAATTAATTATAAATATGTCAAATTTATCCCGAACACCCTGTATATGTATGACAAGTGTTTCCATTATTTTGTCCAACCCCCTCTGCAACTTAAATATCTCAATCGTATCATTCCTTCCTCTCCTTTTTAAAACTAGTTCTGCAGAGCTGAGTACTGTAATTAAGATGTGGTCTGATATCAAAACTTCATGCATTGAAACTACCACTCCTATCTCTGCTGGTCAACATCATCAGATAACTGAGTTATCTTCAGTTAAGAAGATAACTCAGCAGTCCTCTAAGTTGTCTTCATAACTTTTACAATTTATCCTCAAATTTCTATCTCTACTATTGCTTCAAGAACCCTTACTTCCTCCACTTCTTTTATAGCTCAAGAGAGTTTTCAGCCTCTCATCTGTGAATCCCAAATTTCAAAACTTTAGAGTTAGCTCTATTAACCTGACACCCCATTCGTTTGCATGCCTTTCAGCTTATTCACCTGAAGAGCCACAACATTAGCATTAGTACTTATAACCCTCCTGAGCTGAGCTTCACATTATCTTCAGGCAACTGAATATCCCCATATAATTTAATGACAGTATCATTGACATAAAAGTTGAACAGTAATTGTCCAAAACTTATAACCTTCCTACTCCCTGATATTGCTTCTCCATACACAACCTCTGATATCTATCAGAAAGCCACTTTCCAGTCCACTGATTTGATATCTAAAGGCATACATTGCAACTTAAATATCAACTTATTGTACAGTACAATATCGAATTCCTTTTCCTCGTCCATTACTTTATTATAAAAGCAACTAGGTGACCAAAACAAGTTACTGTACCTTTTATAATAAAATAAGTCCCATTAACAAATTCATGCTCGCCTTTAACCACTTCTGTCGGTCTGTATATGAGTTTTTCCAAAATCTGAACAACCACAGTTAAAATGCAAAGTAATCTATTGTTTGACCTCTTTTCTACCATCAGCCTTATGCAATGTCATCTTGCTCTCCTTCCATTCCTTTGGAACTTGCCCTGTTGTAAGACTTTCATTTAACAGCCAGGTCAGAGGTATGGTCAGTTCCTTAGCACATCCCCTTAAAACATGTGAAAAATCTCATCAGGATGATTTACAGCAGTTCTGTGGATTGTCTCCTTCTGACTTGTAGAGTGCTCAGTATTTAATAACTCTACTGTGTCATCTGCATTGATCACTTGATGACTATTCTCTCTATCCAGTGAGGTCATTTATCCAGTTATCGTGCTGACCACAGTGAAAGTACTTAGAATTCTCCTTTAATATTTCATTTTTCTCTCCTAACTACAAAAGACAAATAACAAAAGTGAAATCAGGACTCTGGAGTGTTTATATTTATTTATGCATTATAGTTATTTACATTTATTTACTAAAAAACATTTACCATTTATTTACAATTTTTATGGGTGTTTCTTTCATCTCATATTTATATTGCTTTTCACCAAATTGCATAGAAGTTCATCATGCACTCTTTGAGTTATGATTTTTCTCTTTGGTTATAATACACCCATAAACCTTCAATCTCTCCCCCCCCCCATAATGAGGCTTCCTTAATGAGGAAACCTGTTACCATATTAGTTACTTGCCTTTGAATACTCTCCACTACATCCTCAAGAAACCTAGGTGAAAAAATTCGTGCACATCAGTCTATATATATGTGGCCATATCAAAGCTCTAAGATGAGGGATAATAACATGTCTGCTTGTTGTCATTATATTAGTCGCCATTCAAACGATGCTTTCAGCTATTCTGCTTTTGCAGTATGCTTCTGAACTTAGCTCCCTGTCCACCATTACTCCTAAATCTAGTTCTGTCAAAAAACACAGCTTGTAATTTCATCCCAATGTGCATAGTTTTACACTTTTCCACATAAAATTGATATCTATCATTTCCCACACTATTGAAGTATCTTAATTTCATATGAAATATCAAAGAAATTGTTTATAATGAAACAACGTAAATATGCATCTGCAAAATGAGAGTACAGTAAAATACACAATTATAAAATAACAAAATGATAATGATATGCTTGGAAGAGAAGTGAAACTGCAAATAGCTCAATGCACATTTTTGTATTCATAGATAAAATTAGGTGCAATGTGTGGATGTCTAGAATAATTTTGATCTAGAATTGGATGTTTGAAGAATTTGGTTATCTTTAAGAGATTGAAATTGAATAAAAGAAATCAGAATTGTTTGTATAGTGTTAGGGTTGGGCATAAGGATGAGTGATTATGGCACAAGATTTATCAAAACAGGAAATTCAAGGGACATGAAAGAAATTAAAAAAGTAATTCTGTGGAGCGGTTAACCTCAGAACTGATGTGTTAGATGTTTCTTTATATAAAGTGATAACTGCAACACTAGGAAAGAGAGAATTGGTGGGAAATAATCATAGGCTACTTTTTGAATCTATAAAAGTAAATCCTCTAATGCTTTCCACCTCCCTGAGGGAAAATAGGTAGCCTTAATTTTAGTCTTATCTTTGGATCAGTAGTTGGCCATTCTCCATCTGAGGTTGAGTGTAGAATAAACATTGTTTAGTTGGATTAAGAACCAAAGTTCTCTATGGAAGAATAATTCCTTTTTGCTTGCACTGAGTCTAACACCAGGCTGAAGAAAGATGCAAAAAAAAAGGTACTCTAGTTAGTAACTACAGCTGAATTCTGTTGTGGCCTTTCTTCTACAGACCCTACCATTTAAGTCAGTGGTTCCCAAAGTTTTTTCCACTTGCATACCCCTTTTAAACCCATTTCTATAAACTGTACTCCTTGTTTTTAAATACTAACACTTTTGTTCAATACCTATCTTAATGTAAAATAGTTTACTTTACTTGTTTTTCCACCATTACTGATTATTTTTCGTGTACCCTTGAACAGCCCAGTACATACCCCAGGGGGTATGCTTACCACCGGTTAGGAACTGATGGTTTAAATTGTTACGAAGCTACCCAGGCTTACTTGGTTCTGAGCAGGGCAAAAAGATTTTGTAATTAATGTCATAAGTATTAAGAAAACAAACCTGAGATGCATTCATATGTGCAGGTAGACTAAATATGATTAGAAGATGTGAAAGCAAGTTTACAGAGGAGGATACCTTTTCATGAATAGAATGAGTATTGCATACTCATATATAATGGTAAGGAATTTTTTTTTATATTGATTCCATTCACAGGAGGTCAACGAATCTATAAGCATGTCAGTGCCGTGTGTGTGGTGCATGTAAGGATCGAGAAAGTAGTTTATGGACATTTTTCTTGTTAAGGAATACTTCATGAGGAGAAGCAGATTTGGTGTGTTTACAGTTGCTGCAATGCTGGACAGCTGCTGCACTTTTTTCTAACTTCCCAACAGAAAGTGGAGGAATGATGGGTGTCAGTTCAATGGAGTAGTGACCATGGAAGTAGCTATAAAAGACAAAGAGCTGAAACTGCATCTGTGATATCGTAATGCGGCAACTGTGTGCACTTGAACACAAGCTACGCAATCCAACAAATTTCTTTGCATTCACCCAAAGTTACTGCCTGATGTGGATTTACAGTTTTGTTTATCATTAGACTATTCTTTGAGGACATTCACCGATTGGGTTCTGCAACCTGCTCAGTTATTGCAGGGAAGTATCCCGATGGGATAAACAATTTTGTTGTGCCACAGCTACATTATTGCCTGTGCATCAATTCAGTAATTTTCATGCAGGATGGGCCCCTCCACACATTGGTCGATCCATACAGAAGGTTCTTTGGGAATATTGCACCGAAGCCAGAAGGATCAGCCATGTGTTTCCACTGCACGACTGCCTCGTTCACCTGATCTATTTCCCCCCCCCCATGACTTCGGGCTCTGGAGATTTCTCGAAGACATGGTTTATCTGGATGGTATCTGATAACTTGTCAGCACTGAAAGACAGCATAACATAGCATGTGCGCAAATCAGTCCCAACCAACTGCATTCTGCCCTTGAACACAGTGCAAAGGATGTAGCTTGTGGCCTATCAGGAAGGGCAGCATATTGAACAGTACAGCCTGTGAATGCATAATGGAAGTGAATAAAAATTTTTTTTATGCTTGTGTCACTTTTCTTCCTCTTACACACACACACATACATACACACACAGAAAAATGAATACATCTACATTCGGTACATCATACAGCGTCCCTTAGTGGTAAATTTTGGAACTACTTTTTTCTCAGATATATCTCTTCTGCAAAGTTTTGTTGCATTTGGATCATTGGGTAACGCTCCACAAGGCATTAAACAGGGATACTTTAATTTTGATCAGCCTGTGTATGTATGTGTGTGTGTGTGTGTATATATATATATATATATATATATATATTAAGATTTTTTTTGCAGCAGGAGATAGTCTCTGAGTTCGCCAGAGTCTCTTTTATGAAAACAGGCAACATGGAAAGGAAAGATTGACTTGACAGGGAAAGCCTGTATTGCGCATTGCCTGCCCAATAGTGGTCCAGTAATTTAATCCTGTGCTGTCATCGATGATTTTTGCTTTGCAAGTTCTGCTTAGCCAAAAAGTATATTTTACCTGACAAGCAAGCATATTCTGTTTTAATCCTCTATCGAAGATTAAGCAAGCAAAAGTTTGAGCATAAGGTATCTTTTCGATTGAGCTACTGGTAAATATACTTTTCAGTATCCTGGTTGGAAAAAAATCTTTTGATCTCTTTATGACAAAAAATCCAAACAGTGAAATGGTAGAAGGATGTTTACTAAAAATCACAAAAATGGACTAGAATTATTCGAGTGCAGAATAGGCGAATTCTAGGCTGAACAAAAATTTGCAAGTAATTTTGATAATAGACCGTTGGGACATGATGCTGGTTGCTTGCTTAGTACCACTTTTGGGTGTGTTGATTTTTTGGAACTATTTTGAACTTGAGTATAAACAGAAATGGCAGAGATTTTGATGAAAGCCAGTTGTAGTATGCTGTATTTTTTTTTTTTTCTATGTAAATCCTTAGCACATCGGAGACTAATGCTTAAAGAAGAGACTAGAACTTATTTAAAGTAGAACGTGGAATGGATGCTTCCATAAGCTCAAAAACTATTTCAATAATTAGTTCAGTGCAAATGTATAGATGAAATGCAAATGAGAGTGGCGATGTGAATGCGAGAAGAAATCGGCACATGTTTATAGACTAAATTGCCTTTGGAACAGCAAACGTAAAGGAGCAGCCACCGGTGATGAATTGATCAAGAGTATTATTGTTTGAAAAGTGGTTATTTGGTATTCTGGTAGGCATGTGAATGTGTGTGAGGTTATTAGCGACAGAAATGCTTTAGCATCACTACCTGCTGAACCAGTACAACCGAGAAAGGAAATTAAATTGCATCTTATGATCGTTAAAATCCAGAAGAAAGAAAATTTTGCTATTAGAATGGCTGGTGGCATTATTGGAGTTCTATAACTCTAAATGCCACCAACCATCTTGAATATTTTGGTTTATAGAAACAGGAAACGAATTTTGATTTGATTTCGCAACAGGTAGACTTTTAGCCAAAGAAGATCAAAAAGAGAAGATTCTAATTTTGTACATCAGAGGGAACGTAATCAATTAAATTTACTTCTGAAAGAAACAATAGGTAAAGCATGCGTAATTGGGAAAACTGAAATGATTAGTACTTGTTAGAGCTATTTTAAGTATTTAGGAAAAAGGTTTACAGGGTTTTTTCACTTAGGTGAGGAAAATAAACATAATCGAAGTTGGAATACGCCGTTTATTTGGTGCAGTGCGCTATCTAGCTGATGGATTACCAAGTAATGTTTTAAAATTGTATCTTCGAAAAGTAGAATGTTGAATCCCTCTATAATGTCTACTGTAATTCTGAACCATCACTCATATTGTATGTTGGAAGAAATAATGAGAGAAAAATTATACTGTGTCTTTGCTCTACAGTCCAAACATTGTTTCTGGCCACTTCAATCTTCCAAAAAGGAAGCTGCTTACCTATATTACCTGATGTTGAGATAGCACTCTTATATCATATTATACTAGATGACATTATTAGCATCCTTTGGTTTAATAGTTCAGTACCTGATGATTGAAAAATAAATATATCCAGGACTAAATCCGGATTCATCAACATGGCTTAATCCTCTTCTATCATGTTTACTAAAAAAGACCTAGATTCATATCTCGTCTAGGACTTAATGAACGTTTATAAGGAATTTCAAATAAAGGTGGGTTAGCTGGCCTCATAAGGAAGGTGAATGGTTTCTGCCTGCACCTCTCAGAAGTAGACAGTGTAATCCACTGTCTTTAGTTGCTTTTTTGTAATTCAACCCATACTGGTATTGTGCAATTTATATTGACTCTAGAGGTCACTATCCCTCTTTTAGGCCTACAATTTTTAGTTCTCTTCAAGTAATTAGCATTCCAAAAATTAGATACCAATTTTTGTGTCATACAGAGTTTGATTCTCATACAGAGGTGAAATAGTAGTATTGTTCTCTTGAAACGAACTGGCTAAAGAACACACTCCCTCACAGCCTTTACTGCTTATACATAATTCCAAACAACACCATGTGTGTCCACTTGGTGGGATGGAAAATGTTTTCTGTACAGTGGTGAATGTGGGAACAACCTCTCTGTCTTCAATCCAAGATTCGCCATTGTATTTAGTTTGCAAACTGTAGTTTTCACCTCAGAAAACCAAGAAATTTCTAAGCAAAAAGATAAAATTAAGTAAATTTCAACATAAAGAATGTTAAAATTTATGTATATTCAAAATAGATTCAGATTTTTAGAGAATTGAAGAAGGGAACAATTAGGAATAAACAATAAGAGTATTTAAATCTGATTTTGTGTAAAAAAAAATTAATATGCACATTTTTTAGGCCGCCTGAAGGGAAATCATTGCAAATTTCATTCTGGTCGCCTAGTTCCTACTAGAAGAACTTTATCTAAGCCTTTCTTCGACTGGTTCTCAGAGTTAACCTCCGGCACGGGCAAGTAGGGCTTTTTCTCCCGGAAATACGTGTTTTTAATCCTGCAAATTAAGAAAATCGAGATATATTATCTTGTTGATGGCGATAGTTTTCGTCATACTCTCTTCACCGCATGCTGTTTGAAGTTAACGACAGTTTGGGCCAGCTTTCTTTGATTGGCTAAGGATAGAGATTGACTATTCCCTCAGACTCCAAAAGTTACAAAGATGAATCTGCCCTCGTCTACTACCTTTGGAAAATAAAAGGCGTTAGCAGATTTATTTCCGCGGTGTCGTTCACTCTGATTCTATGGTCGCTCTTCTCAAGATGCACAGGAAAATTGGCCCTAGAGTTTACCGAAAAACAAATAATATACATGGTGGTTCAAAATTCCACGTACAAACTTTGAGAGGAGGTAGAGAACATCAAAATCAACCCTACATAGGAAAGCATGACCGGAAACGCTGCCGGAAGGTACTAACAGGGACACAAAGATACAGAAATTACACAAGGCAGTAAGTAGTGTAAAAAACTTTATTAGGCGTAACTGAACAGTTCAATAGTAGTTGGATACATAATATGGTTTCATGGTGCATGTCTGCTATCTCAGCGTTCGTAAAATGATGCATATTCCTCGTACGACATCGAAAGCTTGAATGAGGAATCCCAATTGCTCACCTGGAGCGCTGGCGAATAGCGCCACCTATCACCTTCGGGTTGCGTTTCCGGTCATGTGAATAGGGTTGATTTTGATGTTCTCTACCTCCCCTCAAAGTTTGTACGAGGAATTTTGAACCACCCTGTATATATATATATATATATATATATATATATATATATATATATATATATATATATATATATATATATATATATATATTATGTATGTATACACACACATACTATTATGATGTAGTTGGATTGTCACATAGTGTGTAATAGTGGCGTGCGTGTATGTATAGATGGGAATTTACGAGTAAAAGTGGTGGTTATGTGGAGTGCCTCCAGCGATAAATCCTTGGAGGTGTCACGTAATAGTAGTAATAGATACAGTTAATGTCGCAGACTTGGTCTAATCTGTCTTTGCACAATGCCTAGTTTAAGAACAGAATTTATTACTTGTGTTTTTTTTAGGTATTTTATTATCTCATATGATATTCAGTAACTATTAATTTACGTGAAACAAAGGTAAGCTTAAAATTAATGTCATTCATTAAAAAATACAGAAACAGATTTTCGTTCAGAATTATCCTTCGGGAATTAAAAAAATATCATGCCTTAGGCATGACATTTTTTTAATTCCCGAAGGGCGCACCCAGGGAGGAGGCCAAGGGGCCCTGACCTCCCTCTCCCTCCCCCCCCCCCAAAAAAAAAGAAAAAGGAAAAAAAGACTAGAAACATTTTCAAAAATCTTTTTTATTTTATTTATGTTGTGTCTTGTCTTCCATTTCTATACTACTTATGAATTATGAATCACATAAGGTGGGAATACCATCTGACTCTCGGTAATGACAGTCTTCGTTCGCCTTGCGTTCACAACGAACGAAGTAGTGCTCGGGCGATACTTTGTTTGCTCGAGCCGGGCCAGAGATCACGGGTATAATGTATTGGCGATCGCTGCAGACGCTCGGTCATAGGTCGTATGCAAAAATCGTCTACTCAACTCCCCCCCCCCCCCGAAGATTAAATCTTGAGTACTCTCTCCCCTCCAAGATTAAATCCTGGGTGCGCCACTGCTTCACGCAATTGTCACAAAATGTAGCACTGTATTCATTGTTATTTGCCATTGTTGTTGTGTAAACTGGAAAATCAATGTAAAAAACAAAAAAATCCAGTTTGGTTTAGAAATGGGCTATTTAAGATTATAAGATAACCGCAAACTAGTAGCATATTTATATGAAGAAATTGAATGAATAATCTAAACACTTCCCAGAGATTGGCACACCATGCTTTCAGATAGTTAAAGCGACTAGTTTTCCTATCTAGCCGTTATCGTGCCTATTTGACAATCCTACTAAATAAACAGAGGGGGAAGCGAATATTATAGTTCACATCTGCTGATGCTCATCGTATTAGCAAATTTTAGAATCACAATCAAGGATAAATGATTTTGAGTGCTTGAAAAAACTATAGTGCTGCAGTAGTTATCACATTAATACAAATGTTGAAGTTCTATATCTAGTTCTGCTACTATTTTAAGGCCAGTTTCTTAAATTGTTAATTGTCAGCGACTTGTTTGCATCTCTCAACTGCCTTCTCCCCACACCCCCTGCATTACACTCTCCAAAATGCACTTCCACTATTGAAAATAATTTACCTAAACAGCACTTGTTAACACGACAGAAATAAACCTGAAAGAAATAAAATAATAAGGGAAGACAAAAAGAACTCACTAAGGAACTACGAACGAATTTTTCGCAATTCTTAGGTACAACAGCAAGAAAGATCTGATAGTTATTTATTGATTTAATTTTTTTCAGTATTCTATGACTAATATATAACATAACTATTATGATTATAGTAGAATTATCAAAATTAATTACTGCTTATATAAGACGTTTGAGGGTATCCTTATGACTGCCTCGGTAGCGCAGTAGGCAGCGCGTCAGTCTCATAATCTGAAGGTCGCGAGTTCGATCCTCGCCCGGGGCAGGAAAACTTTTTTTCCATTCCTTTTGCTAACTTGCAAATTTTCTAACTTCTGTAAATTCATTAATACTTTAGTGTCAATGAACTATGTGTGAGTACGGAAGAATAATACTCTAAATATCGCTGTTTTAAGCAAAAAGTACGACGAGTGAATTAAATATATAATTAAAATTAAATCAGTATTATATCTTAGCAGTGAATTCAGAAGGTAATTTGCTATTTTTTTTTTCAGAAAAAAATTAATAAACTGTGGGACACCCTCATCCAGTACTGTTATTTCCTCGTTCCTACCTAAATATTGTTTAGGTGTGCCTTCAATTAGTGTTGGCGTTTTGGTCTATTTATTTATTTCTGAATTCAAGTATTTACCAAGCGGGTATGGTTACCGGGATCGAAGGCCACGCAACTGCCACTCACAAAACATTCGTAAACAGTACTTGTTAGGAGTATTCTCGTTGTTCTATCTGTGTGTGTAGAATTAGTTCATTAAATAAAATTTATTATAAAATGTAACAATTACACTATTTTTTTTATCATATTTTCACTAGCCCCTCCCTTCAATCAAACTAAGGGGAACTTATGAGTTCGTCTCTTAGCAACCTATTAGCAGTACTGTACTGATTTTGATAGAAATTTCAAAAATGTCGTTTAGTTTTCAAACTAAGATAAGTGATCCCAATAAGATTGTCTGAGCCATATTTCTTGGTCGTTCCCTGATTAATCTGTTATTACCAAACTATAATGAAATATCAGTTAATCGATACTGTTGGCACACTCTCCCTCGATGAGTCTTTAGACTCCATGGAGGTGTCACATAATAATAATAATAATAATAATAAATGTAGACAACTGGGGAGGGCAATTGTAAAGGCCCTTCAAGTATTATGAGCTTGACGCTCAGACGATCGAAAAACCCTATGACCGACACCTGCTTGAAACCTATATCAAGGATTGAGTATTAGGTTAAGGGTCAGATAAACTGGACATTCTACTCTTTACATCGAACACGGTATTTTTCATCCCACTAAAGGTCTTTAATTCTCTCATATCAGATGATAAAAATTGTCAGCGAACATACGAACTGTAGATGTACATTAATGAACGGTAGATGGCGTCAGCTTAGTCCTGCGCTACTCAGGAGGGTACTTCGCGTAGTGCTGTGTAGTGCTTCGCGTGGGGGAACCTCCTGCGATGAGTCCTTGGACTCCAGGAGGCATTAGGTAATAATATAATAATAATAGGAGCTGCTTCTTTTCGGCATGAAAAGAAAAAATACGTAGTGGATTTCGAAGTAAAAGCTGCATTTTGAAATGAAACAGCAGTTTTATTTTGTAGTGTAAGCTTCCGTTCAGGGTTGACAGACCAGTAAACTTTTAAATATATAATGTCTCTTTTAAATATTTACCTAGTTATATTCTTCTGCACACACACACACACGCGCGCGCGCGCAATCCAATGTAATTTAAAAAAAAAAACATTCATAACTGTAAATGATGATTATTTTTACATCATTAATTATAATTGATTGCAAATTATCAATCTTTTTACGCCTTGACGCGCCCAAAATATCGCAAATATGCAGAAACTGTGTATTATCGCCGAGCTTTTCGTTCAGCTACTGAATGAGGAATCTATGACTGCCTTGAAAATAGTGTGTTTCTGTCAACAAACAAAAGTTTAATAATATGCTAATTTTATTATTATTACTGTATTCGTTTTGGGGAGCATAATCTAAAGAAAATTAGAATTATTCTTACTATTACGTAATGCCTCCAAGGACTAATCACAGGAAGGTACTCCACACTACCCCCCCCCCCCACCGTCTCCAATACTTAATCCTCCATCAACCGTCCTCAAACAGTTTATTATTATTATTTGTTTGTGTATAATTGTGTAGGTTCTCTGTCTGATTTCGTTGTATACAGGATGAAAAATGGAGTTTCCGGTAGGAGGAAAAAAAAAAAAAAAACTGCTGCACGGTATCAGATCGGCTGACCCACCTTCAAGTGAAATCTACTCTATACTATAAAATGAAAAGCTGAAATTGACGTCGGCTTGAAACGAATGTAGGCTGTAAAGTTTTTGTCAAGTTATTTGAAACGTTTTGAAACTCAGGGACTACCCTGAGTGTCGAGTCATCGGAATTCAAGGAGAACCGGCCTACCAGTCCGAAACACGGGGGATTGGGCGCCGTAGGCTCCAGGATGAGGAGCCCCCTGGTATATACAGGGTGTTCGGGATAAATTTGACATATTTATAATTAATTATATTTTTCCGTAAGTTACATGTATTAACACACACTTCTCTTCATTTAAAAGTTTGGACCCTTCTTCATTCATATACAAGATGTCAGAAAGGATGGATAGCTGGAACCCACCTGAATCATGGAAGAGAATAACTTGTATCATGATGATTCGTGCCCGCCATCAAAATAAGGATATTACGACTGCTGCCCAATGCTCCCTGAATACAGTAAAAACAATCAGGCATGAACTAGAGACTTGCAATGGTGACTACGAGGATGTAGCAAGAAGAAAGATCCCTAGCAGACGATCTGATTGCGTTCGTACAGCAGAATTCCTCGCAAATCTGCAGGAACAGGTGTTGAAGAACCCTGGCATTGGAATTCGGGCTTTGTTCGTGGAGTTGCTAACTGTAGTCAAGCCCTGGATAACAAGGGTAGCCAATGGTAGGCCGTATGTATGGCAGCAGGATTCGGCCCCTTGCCACACCTCTGGGAAAAGTCAAAAATGGTTGTCTGAAAATTTCTACGACTTCACCAGTCCAAATGTTTGGCCTCCAAACTCCCCAGACCTTAACCCCATGGATTATTTTGTATGGGGCGCAGTTGAAAAAGACACCAATCGCACTTCCAGTAATACAAAAGCCCAGTTAATGGATAAAATTAAAACAGTTTTTGCGGCCCTTCCCAGGGAGACTGTAGCATCAGCTTGTTCGAGGTTCCGAAGCAGAATTGAAGCTGTGATCGATGCTAATGGTGGTTATTTTGAGTAAATCTTGTTGATAGTATTGTAATTAACTCTGCCTGTAATGTTTTTTTGTCAATTCATTAAATTTAATAGATACAAAGAAGATTTTCTTTTTCCTTACGAAACTGTCAAATTTATCTCGAACACCCTGTATATATATATATATATATATATATATTGAATAACGAAGGGAGGTGAAGAATCTATAACAAATCTGTGACATATACGTGAACCAAAAAAAAAAGCCTCCTGCCCAGGGCGAGGATCGAACTCGCGACCTTCAGATTATGAGACTGACGCGCTGCCTACTGCGCTACCCAGGCAGACAACGGAAGAGGAATTTACTATTGTACTTAGTGATATTTTAAAACGAATGCATATAAATATGTTGTCATGTTTTTTAAACTAACGAAAACATTAAGCATGGATAATGCTGAATATGAAGAAGTGAATCTCATAAAAAATCTCATAAGTGAAACGCATAATAAAAGAGAATTAAATGAACTCAGCCGCTTACCAATATGGAAACGCTAGCTCATATGTTGATTTATAAAATACATTAATTTACTCCAATATTTATCCGAATAATGAGAATTGTTAGACTGAAGTAATAACAACAACAATTTGGTTACCTTTTGATTTTATTTCGAAAAAATTTTAGAAGTTCTTGGTAAATTTATAACATCAATCTAAACTGCATTCATAGGGTTCCCGTATGGATTTTTTTTTTCAACAAGTTTTGAGAATAAATAATTAACAAGAAATAGTTGAAAAAAAAAATCCCAACGGTTAAAGTAATAGAATCATACTACTGTAATTTTTCTTTATCCGTATAGAGAAAAAACTCGCTTCAGGTTGTAGTTCACTAGCTCTCCGCTACTGAATCCAATATGTTAAATGCATCCAAAGCAGTTATAGCGGAAGATATTAAAATGATCTTTTAGTTTCGATAATTGGGACAATTCGGAATAGAATATATATATATATAAACTTTTTAATGCCTTTCTGCAGGAAGAAAGAGACCAATAAAATGAATTATGTCATACACAGCAAGATTAGAAAACAATAAATCACTTTTTTGTTCTTCATGGAAGAAACGAGCACGTGGTATTGAACACGTCATCATTAACTACGTTTACGAATATGATTAACTGTAGAGATTAAATGGGAAAAAATGAAAATAAAATATTTACTTTAAGTAATTGCCAATATGGGGTATTATGGGAGATTTGTTTTTCTCCCGAAGCAAAAAGAGAATTTTTTTGTGTGTTTTAATTATCTGAGGAAGCAAACTCATGCGCTTTGTGGATATTCAGAACTTCTACCTGCATTAACTTCGAGTAATCGCTCGCACGCACACGCACGCACGCACGCACGCACGCGCACACACACACACACACACCGGTTTAATGAAGTTGTTAAAATGATACCAATAAGTATTATTATGCCGTGAAATACATGCTTGTGATTGTCTTTAGACAGATGCATTTTCATTGCCCGGTGTTAGACTATCGTCCTGCTTATTGGAGGACTGAAGTGGCTTGAAAAGTTCCATGTTTGTCTCTAGAGCAAGGCTTCCGGATTTTGTCAAGTCATATTCGGCGCTTCTACATAGTCCAAACAAGTAATGACCCCAGAGCGTAACTCTATCCACAGAATAATTATGAATGAGGACGAATTGATAATTATTTTACGGAGATATTATTATTATTATTTGCCTTGTTGAGTATTTTTTTTTTCGTCTTTTAGTATATTCGAGAACTGTATCAGGAAGATCAGGTCAAAATTAATTCTATTCCCTTTCCCGATTTTAATTTTAGATTTAATTTGTATCTATTGGCATTACTTCTTCATGTCGTTAATTAAATCTACAATTTAAATTAATAGAAATCAGAAATGCTTGTTTAAAAAAAAAAAAAAAAAGGGAAACTACCGATAGGTGGCGTTGTGTAAAAACAACTTTAAAAACAGCTGTAAAAAAGCAGTTTTAGTTCTCGCAAAGGCATCATAGCACAAAAAACTAACAACATTGGATCATACAATAAAAATTTCAAAGATCGCTTCGAAGAATATATAATCAACCCTTCGTTTTCATGATAAGGATTGCTGAGATTAGTTATGCTAGTTGCTTGTTATTTAACACGTCAAATAAATTAAATATTTAGTTTTATTTGACACAATTGCTTATTTGATGCGTGTAGACCAGGGGTGGGGAAACCCTCGCCCGCGGGCGAAATTTCGCCTGCGAGTCTATTTCAATCGCCCCTTTGCTGATGTACTCGTATGTACATCAGCACACTACATACGCTATATATGAGTTAAAATTTTCTAGTCGCCCGCAGATGTTTTTAAATTATCAATTTTCGCCCTTGATACTAAAAAGGTTCCCCACCCCTGGTGTAGACGATGAGACAAAGCTACAGCAATGCCAACTGGTGAAAGAATACAGAAATGAAAAAGGAGAAAATGTGATCTGTAAAGGATTATAATTACGTATTTCTTTTTCTCCAATAAAGTTAGTTCTTCCTAACGCGTAATATTTAAGAATTATGATAAGGTTTAAATTATCATAATCATGATAAGTTAAACGCCTAAACAAGATCAAAGAATACAGTGTTGTCAAAGGCATGAAAACAATTAAGAAATATACTTAAAAGAAGAGAATCTTGGTTTGATTCATCAAGAAAAAATATTAGCCGCCTCCTTTTTTTCCTCCCTGACACCTCCAAGGAGTCCAAAGACTCATCGAGGGATATACCTTCTCTACAACTCTCTATCTCCACCAATCATAATCCACCAACTACAACGAACCGCAACTGCCATCATCATCTACACCATCGCCATCTACCGCCCACCGTTTTTAATTTTTTAAACTTCAAACTTAAAAAAATGCAAATAGAAAATGTATATTCCACGAAATAAAAACTTTTCCTACTAATATAATAATTTTATTTTATTATTTTAATATAATCACAATTACAAAGTTATAGTATTGAAAATTATTTTTTTTGCTGCTGGTTTTTTTTTTTGTGTGTGTGTGTGATGAAATGCCATCCCCTTATATCCTCCCTAATGTGTGCTTTTACTGCTGGTGCCTTTGATCAAAAACATATAGTCAATTATAATATTAATTACTTTAATAAATTACAGACAGATCGGCCCTTCAGAACGCAAGCAATTTACAGACAAAAAATACTACTGGTGGTGGACAGCAGATGGCGTTGATGTAGATGGAGATTTGTAGAGTAGGTGTTCTCCCTCGATGTGTCTTCGGACTTCTTGGAGGTGTCACGAAATAATAAAAAAATAATAAAAATTAAGTTAGTTACTTAATACATTATTATTCAATGTATTCAGATATATAACTAATTTTTGGAAAATTTGCTAAACAAATAACTTAATTATCATGAAGATTAATGAAGTCGAGTCTATAAATAGTCCATATTAGATTTTTATCTTTGTTTTCTCTTCCTCCGATTCAGACATAAATAAATGTACAATATAATCGTTTTCTGTTGAATTATAATGCGACGATGTGTAAATATTAAGTGCAGAACTCAGTTTATAATTTCGAATACTGTGTAGCTCGCTTTACATTCGCTAGATGGCACCACTATAGTATGATGTGATAAATAGGTGTAAAGAATTATCATTCTCATATCCCCTCATCCATCCACCTTAGGACGATTCGAGTTCTCCCACCCTACCGGGGGGGGGGGGGTTACAGCTCATTAATGCAGCCAGGTCGCCTACTCCTTGCTGCTTAAAGAACTATAAACACTATACTGATGTAAGAAATACCATGGATAAGATTCCGAAGTATTTTTGCACCTTTAATCCAAATTACAATGAAATTAGCGAATTCGTTAATATTTGACGGTTCTTCGATGTTGATTATTTGGGTTTATCAACGGAAAATATAGTCCAGTAATAAAAGCATCGTTAGACTCGTAACAGTCAAGTTATTTGTGCACAGCATATGATTCATAGCAAAATTATTAATAACTAAATTCGAATTAGAGGACCCATACCTAGATTTGACTCAAGATATAAAAAATAAATAAATAATAAAATAAACAAACTTATATCTTTTTCGCCCCAGTTAGCCGAATAGATTTCATCCCCAGTCGCCTTTATGGCTTACAAATTTGCATGTGAGGTTTTTTTTTATATATTTTTTAATACGATATCACTCATTAGTGTTATCAGAAATAAATAACCGGGGTCAGTTTTACGATGCCACCTGAACGATGTCTGTTACAATTATATTCTCTCCCTCCTGTTTTCAACTTCTTACGTTTCGGAAGAAGTTCGGCAAAGTCGTACCGAACTTCTCGAAGAAAAGGGATAGTGGGTTGCAACTTAAGGAAAGATGATATTCCGAAATGGGTGGAATCTACCCACCTCCCCACGCAGTCCATCATACCAGTCCGACCCGAATGAATTTCTCGTAGAACCCAGACTTGATCGAAATCGGTTTGAAAGATTCGACTTACTTATAGAGGTGTAATACAGTTTGGATGTTTCGAGCTATTTTCAAAGTGCTATGACATTTATTAACTGGTCCTGAAGCTTGAAATTTGACAGACTTTGTTACGTTGAATATTTTTGACGAATAAAAGCAACAGATCGGTAATATTTTTATTTTTAATGAGTCAGTTTTATTCAATAATTAATTTCATTTTATATTATTATTATTATTATTAAGAAAGACCTCCAGGAAGTCAGGAACTCATCGAGAGAAGCTATACTATTCATTGATATATTTTATTTAATATTTTTTATTTATTATTCATCATACGATTAGTATTAACAGCTTACCACACTAATTAAAATCCGTTCATACTGATTATGGAATCATTGCAGCGACATTTTTAAATTTAATTTATAAGTTCTTATTTAAAAAGAGTTGGAATTTCTGTAAATAACTGCCTTCTAACTCCATATTTAAATTCGAATGCGTAGTTTAAATTTATATCTTTTCCTAATGTTACGTTAGTTTTATATTTAATCAAAAGTGGAGAAAAACTGTGATATTTCTCATAAATATCATTAATTAAATATCTAATTAAATATTATGTTTTCTGGGAATTTTATAGTCATGACGGACTGTTTTTTTTTTTAAGTACTTTCAACGTGTAAATTTCGATTTCTAGAATCATTTGAGGATTTCTCTGACAGGTTAATACTTTCAGTACGTTAAGAACAATATTTATTGGCCAAAAGTGTTCCAACTGATGATGTAGATTTTCGAAAAAGCAAAGCGTTGAAAATTGCCGAGTAAATCCTGATTTGGCAGCCGATTTGTAAATATTACTTTGCTGCGTCACTTTCGCGAGAAATGTCAGTGTTGTTCGAATATCTGAAACCAAATCAGCCGATTTGCAATGTGCGAAACGTAGTTCACTTTTGACAGACCAAACGGTTTTCGATAAATGGCACCGGTATTTATTTCTGTCTAAACAATCGATACACGAGTTGGAATATTGTTCACTTTGTATGCGGCAACCTTTTTTCATTTTTTCGTTTAATATCCAATATCCATTCGGGGAAAAAAATAAAATAAATAATAAATATTCTGCGTCGACTTGGAAAACTGGTACACGCAAAAGGAGGCTGAGCGGTGCGTTGTGTCAGGTTATTCCCCTTCAATGGAGGGTTCTCATCGACTTTTCTCCGATTAGCGACAACACCCTGCATGGTAATCCGCGCCATTTCCCAGGACTCAAAGTATTACTTATCGCGTTTCTAAAAGGCAACCGTCATATTGTTCTGTCACTTTGAAATGCGACCCAGAATACCCTGCCGCTCTTTGATGGAGTGGCTTGTCACTGATCTCTTTTTTGTTACGAGCAAAAATATGTGGGATTGTTTTCTGACCGCCATATGGGTACGATGGTGACAGTTTCACAAACCCGACAGCGAACAGTTTTTTTTTTACTCCAAAATAAAATTGCTTTGTCTTCCTCGCGTGCAATTCTCATTTAGTCTCCTGCCATGTATAATTCGCCAGTTACGCTCAACTTCCTGTATCCCTCTTGTTTTTGTTGTTGAACATTCGACAGTCTCTCTTTTTTTTTTTTTTCATTATTGCTACGAAATATTTAAAAAAAAAAAATGATGATCTGAGCGTGTACACAATATTGCAAATAATTCCAGTTCATCCAATCTTGGACTAATATTGTTTATCGAAATGATAATTATTATTACGTAACACCTCCAGGGAGTCCAAAGACTCATCAAGGGAGAGCATCAAACGATTGAATCCCTTCCAACTACTAACCGCACTCAAACTTGCTTACCTTTTTACGTGAGCAATTAGTAGCAGAAGCTCTACCAATCGACCAAATTTTGCTGGCAAAATATCGCACATCAGTTAAATTCTCCTTCAGTTTCTTCCACTGTTCTGGTTTGGTTCTTGTCATTATACAGATAGTTAATTTCATGAGTTGGCTGCGAATGCTCTTTTCAGTTTATTTATAGAGTAAGCATTTTCGTTAAAAAATTGAAAATGTCATAATTTTCTCCTGAAATCAGTCATTGACCTCCTAGCTTGATTCATTCACTTTCCTTAGTAACTGCCTCCTAACTTAGCTTCACGGGAAGAACTGAACGAATTATTGGAAAGGAGATCACAGTTGGTGTCATTAATTACAAAGGTTTCTTTAGCTACAAAGTATAATGGTAGAACAGTCGGATTTAAAGGATAAAAAAATTGTTCACTGTCAATCTCAAGCGTTCCAGTATTAGTTTAACGTATTAAGAGAAGGAGTAAATAGACATGATGCGTGCACACCACAACACACTCATATTTACTACTTCTTTTTCAAGAGTGGAAAAAGGTTCTTAAATTCTCCTTCAGTTTCTCTGTTCCATAGCGATAAATAATTGGTCGTTGCTTTGTCCGTGTGTGTGAGTGTATCTCCATTTAGAGGCGACGATGTGTACCCACTTCCCAGCCAACAATTTGTGGGTTCGAATCCCAATGTGGGTAGGGATGTTTTATGGTTGTCTTCGGGTAGGAGGTGAATTCCATTGTTCAGTGTGAGACCACTACTTCCGTATTAGAAGTTCATTGTAAGGTGTCGGGATTAATACCTAGCTCGCCCACGATACTAATACACAGTACGTTTGTAACCTGTCATTGGTAGGATTCACATAAGGGTATTCGACGGGATTGCACCCAGTTTTTTTTTTTATTATTTTCTTTATTAAAAAGGTTATTTTCCCCGCCGACTGTGCTACGAAGGCACTTGAAACGAAGTCATTGTGGGTTATATATTTACATTTGCGCAAAACTCGTGATGTCACTTAGCTATTGGAATTGTCTTTTCTTTCGTCTAGAAAAGTGATGGGGGTACCGACAATAGCTCAGACTAGCTACAAGAAAGTTAAAGGATGTCTCAAAAAGCCGTAAAAGAGCTGTCGTAAGAATAACCTGTTCAGAAAGATAGGATGAACTTATCAAACATTTGTCGAATTCAATACTCCCTGTCAAAGCTTTGTGCTGCACAACAACAGACATGCAATAAAATGCAGTTTGTTTCTTGTCTACCATCCTTCAGCGTGTGTTGTCAACTTATGTATACTCGGCGCCTTCTGTTTTGCTACGAACCAGGCGTATGATTACAGTATTTCGAAATAGCCAAACGAGAGGGGGGGGGATCAAAAGAAGGTGTTTAAAATGTGTGTTTTTTACGTGAAAAATTTCATTCTAAATTTTCTTTCCGCAACACGGCAGTGTTGACAAATGTGAACAAGAGCGTTAACTTTTGCATAAACAAAACAGAATAATATAGAAAAAAGTACTTATAAAAATACGGTAATCTTTCCCATCCATGACCTTTTGACCATTGCCGATGCACAGGGACACAGACAGAAACAGGAATCATGCTGTGTTACGTCGCACTGTGATCTGCACGCGAGCTTTCGAAGCTCAGTCAGTATCGACGATGGCCTTTGGTTGGACACCATTATCAGGACTTTTCAATTGAGGGTGAGTTATCCGGTCTCATACGTTAGTCACAGGGTTCCTTCCATGAGGAACGCATGCAATTTTCAGACAACAATACCCTCGTCTCATGACCTTAGTTTACGGCCGGCAATCCAAAGTAAACAAACAAACAGAACGATATTCGTCGTGTAGGATACATTCAACCAGATGTTGATATGTGTATCCAGTAAACCTCGGCCACTCCTTCTTCAAAAATTGTCCACTTACGGAGTATGGCCGACTCTGTTTGGTTTTTATTCTCCTCTTCAAGACATCGTTATTTATTTAGTGGGATTGATATCTGGGATTCTGGAGCTAAGATTACGATGATGGCGTCTCGGGCTTTGGATGTTGTTAATAGGCATTATTATTATTATTATTATTTTTTATTGCCGTACAGTATTATCAGTAGTTGATTTCGAGTGTCTCATTTGCACAGTACGATTAGGTATTTTATTTTTATTTTAAATACATTTCCTATCAGTGGTCCTAACACGCACTTAAACGCCACGACCTTTCCAAGTATTCTTGGACTTCGCAACCGTAACTCCAGGATAAGGTGGTTAGCCCTGTGCCAGTGTGTCTTATGTCTGTCTATGCGTGGGTTCACGGAGCCGGTTTGCTTGTTCTGGGGACGAAAAAACAGAGTTTCTTGGTGGGAAAAAAAAAAAGAAAAACCCTACCTCCGCGTGAGGCCGGCTAACTCACCTTTCGTCGAAAGAGACCTGAACCTGGACCTATTTCGCAGACGTTCACATCAGCGTGCATTTGACTGTCAATAAGTAGAATAACCTTGCATTCAGATATAAAAATTCATAATAAGCGATCATAAATGACATCGTTTTACTTTTGAACTTTCAAATGTTTTAATTTTATTTCTCTCAGCAGCAGATAGTCTAAAAGTATATCCTGGAAATGTTTCCCTGACCTCACCAAACCTGCTCTCACTAACTACCACCAAAAAATGATTAAACAGAGAGTAAAAGTCTCTCGGGCTTACTTCAAAGTCTTCCCTGACGATCGGGATTGTCAGCAGCTGTAGCTGGCAGTGACAGCTGGAGAATCTAAATCGAAATTCCTAATGGCTTCTATTTCCGAAAGAACACACAGAAATTTTGGACACATATTGTAGCACTTTTTGCCGGTGATGATCATATGCCACTAAAACAGTTGAGAGTTTCAAGTAGGTGATTTGTTTTAGTCTTGTGATCCAAGACAGAACTCCTTCCTCGTGTGGAATCTCTACAGTGAAAAAATCTTAAAGAAAGAGGGCAATAAATTATATTTATAATTAAGATTTTACTGATAAATATTATAATTCAAATTACGATTAGTTAAAACGAATATTTTAAGCAATATAAACTTTATACATAATTAAAATTATAACAGTCGATTTCAAAAAATAACTGTAAAGGAATTTGATAAACATGAGAATAATTGCACACAATCATATCAAGTGCATTTCATTATCGCATTCTTGGACAGTGGCGTCATCTATTATCACAATTTAATTGGAGTTACCTAGCGTAGTTTAATTGTTGCGATTTTTAGCGAAGTTTGGAACTGAATATGTACAAATGTTGATAAGCAATTGCTAATATATAAAGACATTTTCCCCCCCAAAAAATAGGAAAGAATAATTGATAAGAAAACTCCACTAAGTTTCCCAAGGCTAAAATTAAGTTGATAATGTTGGCTGTTATCAGGACTTCAGTCCATTACATCGAGAAAAACTGATCAATTTCTAAAAGCTTTCTCACGAGAGTGAAAGTTACATCATTCATCAAATGCTCGCGCTGCGCATGACACGTGACGCATGGCTGAGTTTCGAGTGAAAATTAAGATTATTAATTTGCTTAAAAGCCCGCGTAGATCAGATTTTACTTTTTCACTACTGCTGCTGCGTCCGTTGTGAAGTGACTGATAGATTGAATATGGCAGGAAATCTCCAAGTTAGGGAAGAAAGAAAGAAACAAACAAAAGTAGCATTTGTCATTGTCACGGCCGGCTAAAGAGTGATTGTCTTGAAGACTCAAAGGTTGCGTTGCTTAAATTAGGGTAAGAAAAGCGAATAACTCCTTTCTATCCATCTTAATTCAGGAAACCAATTCTGTGGTATTGAAGAGCTTGATAAGAGAGGGAATGAAAAAGTAAAGACAATTTCCATGCAAGAATAATGGCAGCGTATTAGATTGTGCTCTCGAGGTCATCGCTTTAATAGCTAAAGGTGTCTTCCCATTTGCTGAGGAGTGGCTGGTGTGTCCTGTTGTCTATAGATGCGTGTGTTCAAGGGCTGGTTTGCCTGTTCTGGGGAGACGAAAAACCCGAGTTTCTGGGTGATCCTCACCTCCGTATGAGACTGATTAACTCACCTTTCGTCGAAAGAGACCAGATAAAGGTTCCTCACGTCGCTGACGGAATTGAACCCAGGTCTTGCTGATCAAAGGGCTTCGTCTATACCGACTGAGCTACGGAAGTTCCTGCCGTGAAATGACACCTTCAAATAAATAAAAGAAAAAGAAGAAGAAGCAAACTGTTACGAAGTGTGATCGTCTATTTCGTTCTTGACGATGCAATTTGCTTGTATACTTAATGGAAGCATTACTCAACTTGTGCATTGTCATGATAGCTGGACTCCGCATTCTTCTTACAACACACTTTTTTTTATTAATAGATAAAGAGAGCAATGGGATACTTTCTACGGTGACAGAAAAAAGATTTCGATAGAATTGTGAGAATTTTCCAAGTAATATGATACTGGATATTGAAGGCTACGAGGCCAATCATGTCTGATAAGCGTTTCTCCTTTGCTGTCTGTTTTACTTGATAAAAATTCCCAATTTCCAGGAGAAGAAAAATCTCTGCCACCTCCTTATGAGACCGGTTAAATCACTTTCAGTTGTGAAGATTATGAAGATTCTGCGAGTCTTAAATAGGATTCGAACACTTGCGACTGCTCAATTGAAATGTCGTTTATGGCATTCTATGATATGGTACGAAGGCTGTGATATACTGGATTATATCTGTGAAGTGCGTATATTCTTCTGGCCAGTTTGCCTGTTTTCAGGGAGGGGAAAAATCCTGCCACCTACGTACTTCAAACCATTCATTATAACTATTATTCCAATTAATATCAAACTATTATTGCAATCTTGGTATCCGTATTATTTATTTTTAAACCAATTTTTTTAGAAAAGAGCTTTTTAATTTTCGTCAATGGCGCTATCTAATCTTTGCAAATTAAAAAAAAAAAAACAGTTTGGGCACCTTTCCCCCGAGGAAGCATTCCCCACATTTTCAGAACCTGTTGTAGAAGTATCTTTGAAAGTCAACATCATCTCTGAAAAATCCTTGAAAATTGGCCTTCACAGCGATCTAATTCCGTTTTCAGATGTTCGGAGTAATGTGATGAGCGGGGAAGCTGCAAGTAAAGGGAGTAAAGGCTGCATTACAATCGTGTTGCCTGCGGCCTAACGATGCACGTAGGAGACTCGAGGTCCATCTTGCATCGTAGCAGTTGAGCAGAATTCACGAGAAAGGAGAATGTTTTGAGGCGCCGAGTGATGAACATCGTTCACTTTTTAACAGAAACCGATTCGGAAGCGAATGTCTAATTTTAAAAAAAAGGAAAGAAATTGGAATAAGAGTACATCACTAATTCTTCCACCCATCGCAAAGTTTTACATGAATAGTTGGATCATATTACAGCAATCCCTGGATTAGTGCGCCTAATGCGTTCTTTAAAACAGGCGCATCAATCGAAAACACGTAATCGAATATAATAACCTATGGGAAAAGCATAATTCGTTCCTCAGATTTCTTTTTTTTTGAACCTTAATTTTTTTATAAAAGAATTAAGGTATGTCTCAGGGACCAGTTAAAGGAAAACCATGAAGCTGAAAGACAATAAAACATCTTCAGAATATAAATTTATTATTGTACTTCTTAACAAAGAATTGAGCTAACGTAGTTTGGCGGGCATTTTGTTTCCTTTTTTCATACAACCGACGGTATGGCTTTATTGCCTCTTCTACACTTCTGCAAATTTTACTGCTTCTCTCTTCATCAGGGTCAGCCTCTAGGCATTGCTGCTTAAAAACTTCGATTGGACGAAAAATATTTTCAAATTGTTTCTGTGAAATCTCTCTTGGCTGACTATCAGTGGTTAAATTTTCTTCGTATTCTTCGGGATCTTCCCGCTGTGTATCTAAATTTAGCAGGTCGGAATCACTCAGTTCTTCAGAATGAGATTTAATTAACTCTTGGACGTTATCATTGAAGGGGAGAAAGAAATGAAGGACGTACGAATCAATCGCCAACACGCGAAATCACGTGCTTTATAGATAAAATTTCCCAACTGTTATACAAGCAAAATAGTTACCACTTTAAAAACTACAATGATAGTAAAAGAAAAGTTAATTTTCCGACGTGTAATAATAAACTAGTCATCCCAGAAGACGGATTGATTACCCTATTATCGGAATGGACTCTCCTTTTTGTGACATGCGCAGAAGTGTCGAAGATCTCGAATCTGTGGGCGTACTATAGCAGACGACATAAATATTGGCGGTAAATTTTGGAACATAGTATACATAGTGTGCATGGAAGTAGTGTAGTAGGGCATTAAAAATAAATTTGTAAAATGTTTTAAATCGGTAACTAAATTATTTCATTCTGGTGAGCGATTTTTTAAAATAAAATAGTTAGCCATATTATTTATTTATTTAGCGTATGGCTCACACATGAAAAGTAACATTACATTAATCCTTAATATATATATGGACATAGTAATAGACATATGTACAATAATAAGACATAATACAGTCATAAAAGAGACAATCAAGAATAGGCTACAACTGAATGTCTACGTTGATTATCCAGTCGACTGCACTTGGTGTAGCATGCATGAAGTGTCTGACCGGTTTCTATTGTATGCACGTAGGACACATTCTGCTATAATATGATTAATTGTCTGGTAGGGTGATCCACAGTCGCACCTGGGTGAGGCAATCATGCCCCATTTGTAAAGGTGGTCTGCACATCCGCCTTGGTTGGTGCGGATTCGGTTAAGGGCAGACCAAGTTTTCCGAGGTAGGTCAAAACCCGAAGGTATCTGTGTTGGGTCCACTAATTCATGGAAGATCCCTGTTGAAGTGTTACACCAGGACTCTTTCCACTTCTCCTTCATGTTGAAGCTTGTCTCTGCAAGATTTTTTGCTGTTAAGATTGGATGGTGCCTTGACTTTAGCCTGTTTATTTCTAGGGGTCTTCATGGATTGGAAGATTTTGGATTTCCATGATTTTGCTGTTTCCATGCAGAAGAAAGTTGTATCTGCGGATGTGTGGAGACAGGATGTTGCTTAGCACTGGGAGCCAGTAGGTTGGAGTTTATTTTACAGTTCCAGAAATAAGGCGCATAATGGTGTTAAGCAGAGTATCAACCAAGTGCACATGGGCGCTGTTCAGCCATACGGGTGAGCAGTATTCAGCTGTAGAGTAAACGAGGCCAAGAGCAGTGCAGCGAAGCGTTGTTGCTGAGGCACCCCAAGTTGTTCCACATAGTTTTTGCAGTATATTGTTTCTTGTTTTTAGCTTGGATGCTGTGTTAATGAAATGTGGTTTAAAAGATAGTGTTCTATCTAGAGTGAGTCCAGATATTTCGGGAATCTGTTGTAGTGTAGCAGCTTGTGGTTGAAGTAGACCATGAGTTCTTTGTTAACCTGGTTATTGTTCAGGTGGAAGCATGAAACTTGTGTAGGATTTGGGCGTAATCTCCATTTGCTGAAGTATTCATCTACGACTGCAAGGTCATTTGGTGTGTCTGGTGGCTAGAGCAATGTCATCAGCATAGCAAAACTTCTTAGAGGCTGTATGCGGCATATCTGCGATGTATAAGTTAAAAAGGAAGGGAGCCAGGACTGACACCCTTGTGGTAATCCATTATCCAGTGTTCTTTGTTTACTTTTGTTCTCGTCCATACACACTTCGAACAGGCGGTTGCTTAGCATGTTATCGATTAGTTTTGCCATTGTTTTGCATGGGACTGCACGGAACAACTTGCAGAGTGCGCCATGCCTCCAGACTATGTCATAAGCCGCAGTAAGATCTACAAAAGCGACAGCTGTTTTCCGGCATTGTTGGTAGCCTGCCTCTATATGTGTGGTGAGTGACAGAACCTGATCACAGCAGCTTCGTTTATGTCTGAATCCGGCCTGTTCCACTCGGACTTGTTCTATTATCTTAGGGGCAATTCTATTAAGGACGAGCCTTTCTAGAATGGCTTATAGTTAGCCATAGTATAGACAGAAAATTTTAAAATCTGTAATATTTATTTTTAAGATATATGTAGGTGCACTAATCGAAAACGCACTAATCGAGGGATTACTGTATAACTACCGGAAATGGTTCCTTCTGCTCCATATAGTGCAGCTGCAAAACCGTTTCCCATTCGCACAACGTTTCTCACTCGACGCAGCGCCCTCAAAAGTGCGAGATGTGAAGCTTCAATATGATCGATGCACTGCATGCTCTGTTGATTTGCTCTTCTTTTGGATATGTGAGGCAGGAGCGTAGATATCCACTCGTGCAGTTCGTGTCTGTTAATCTGCTATACTCTCCTCTCTCTCTCTCTCTCTCTCTCTCTCTCTCTCTCTCTCTCTCTCTCTCTCCGTGCTCTTTTTTTTGTTGCGTGTTTTCCTATGCTGATATCGTATTAAGATGTTGCACAAAGATTGTCATTTTATCTTCACCTTTTATCTGAACGAAAAATTAAAAGCAAGTCAAACTCCAGAATCACTTTTTATGCTTCCATGGCGTCATTTTGAAAAATTTATATCTTGGCAAGTGAGTCGAAGGGTCATTTAGAAGTGGGTTCATTTATTTTGTTTTCGAAAGACCACATGTTAGGGGGAAATTTTTGCATTACCATTTTGTTCTTTTAAATTTAAGATGTTTCAAGGTGATCCTGGACACCAAAATTAGGATCAACATTAAATTTAGTGTTCACTACAGTAGTGAGCTTGAGGAAACGTTAAAAAGAAAATAGCACTTACGAATAGTAGTTTTGACACTAAAATAAATAGATTGATAACCACTTCGATGCTATAAGTGGTTATCAATCTATTTATTTTCTTCCCCTCATTATACAGAATTTTTTGAAGTACTATCCCCAGATGTGAAAAAGGTGTTCTTTGGTCTAACGAATTTAAGATTTTTAAACAGTTAAAAATAATTCAAAGAAACGTAGTGCCTAAATCGGATGAGTAAACCTAACCTAGTTGATTAGAGGTTAAGGCGCCCCTCTAACATCCTGTGCCAGGAGGATATTAAAGATATCCTAGTGAAGGGAATCTCAACGTCGAGTCTAGATATATGCCAAAAGTAAGGAATGTTTATTTTTATTTATTTATTTATTTGCAAAAATAAAACAGTATTGAATTTCATTAGCATCAAAGATAACGATCTGCTTACCAATAAAAATAGTTTTTTTTTGGGGGGGGGGTAAACGCATAGGTTAGCCGTATTGATTGATCTCATCCATCCTTTTAAGACAGGTAGAGTCCCTTAATGAGTCCCGGTTCGTCACTCCTTGCTACATCCCCTAAGGGTATCTTGACTATGGCTGAGGAAGATCCTTCAGCTCCTCGTGACTAATCCGTATGTGTTCACGGGGCCGGTTTGTCTGCTTGCGGGATGAAAAACCTCAGATAAACTGGGGGGGGGGAAACCTTGCTATCCATGCCCAGGCTATCTTGGCTATGGCTGAGGAAGATCCTTGAGCTCCTCACATCTTCGATGGGAATCGAACCCAGTACACTCCTTCCCCAGGGCACAGGGTTACGAAGCTCAAATATATTTTGTTATCATCTCTCTCGCTACACACTGATTGGTCTAACATATGCTGTAAATTTTATAGAACATTACATTGTAATAATTTGCAAGTAATAATTTGCAATTGACATATATACTTTGGTTGTTTCTCTGTACAAGAAAAAACACGTGTCTTGGCAATATATGTCTTAAACTACACATATATCTGTTTAATGCAATATCTTATAAATATATTCATCTAATCATTCTTATGTTGCTATTTACTTATTCATGTACTTATATGTATTTACATACAATTAAGTTGCTATTTACATAATCACAATATTTTTATTACATATATACATTTAGGTGGACGTGTATGTAGCATATGTATATGTATGTTTACCTAGTTTGTAGCTTTGATTTTTTTTTTTTTTTTTTTTTTTTTTTTTTTTGATAGTGGTGGATGGGCTTGATTTTGTTTCTCATGGTGGGTCTTTTATTTCTTTTATACGTATCTGTTCATCCACATCTTCCGATATGAGTCGTGTTTTGCGCCACTGGTTTCTTGTAATCTTTTTTCTGTGTATTGTATCTGTGATGACTTCTTTTAAATATACGTTCAGCTTTGTAATTATATCTGGACCTTCTTCTCTTTGCCACCAGGCTAACCGCGCGGACTTATAGACGTATACTGGAAGCTTTATTGGCTTATATGGATTTACCAGAGAAGTCCACTCTTTTACAGAAATAAGTGGGGGGGGGAAGCTCTATGATACTCCAATATTAGTCGCAAAGTTTAAAGATTAACATCCATTCGCTCTCACAGTAAATGGATGTTCAAAAGTGAGAAATTTTTATCGTTCCCTTTTGGATTTTTTGCAATTTCCTCGACAATTTGCTTAGATTTTATCTAAATATAAAAAATGGCATCTTTCGAAAGCCTGCATGGTACAGTGTGGGTCTATACGTAAGTGTAAATTTGAATACGAATTACGAATAAAATCCCTTTTTAATATACTTATAATGCAAAGAACACGAGGGGAAGAGCAGTCCTATGAATGGGCGGCACAGAATAAGATAACAATGCCGGAGTGTCTGGAATGGTGCATACTGAAGAGGGTTGTTAAGAAGGTTAAATGTGTTTAAGATCTATTAACCGTAAAATTTTATGTGAGTAGATTACCCTCTTCCCCCTCAGCATCTCTCCTGCATTTGTTTAGTGCAATAAACATCATCGAGATTCAAATGAGACCGAATATTTCTGAAGTGGATCTTCTAAAGTCGTTCTGGCAGAGTCGATCTTTTTTCCCTAAGTTATGAACTTTAAAAAACTTCGTTTAATTCTTACTTTCTGGTCTCGAGTTTTTTTTTTTTTTTAACTAAATTATTTGACTAATATTTGCCTTGTTTTATTATGGATATGCTATAATTATTGGGGTTTTTCATCGCATCTTAAAGTAAGTCGCTTAAAAACATTAAGGACTTAAAACATCGTAGGTATAATCCAACTGCAATATTTATTTCTTAATTTGGTCCAGTTACGTTTATAAAAATAGTTCCGATTTAATGCTGCGTGGGAAAGGAATACTTTCTTCAACGATCTTTAATAGGAAATTCCAAGCATGCCGTAAAAATAAAGAAACTAATCCTGCACAATTTATTTTTATAGCTTCAGCATCAAAATACGAAAATATCTGTCTCACCCACGTTGTGTACAGCTGTTTCCATGACAACCCTCATTATCATTTAGATAGCTTTCATTTGCCCAAGCGTCATTATCATAAACTAGTTTTAAATCGTCTTAATTTCCTGTCCTCCAGGCATCCCCACCACTCCTGTCAAACTAATCCATCATCTCTTACGTCCTTATCGCGAGGCCGCAGCGAGCTCTCGTGCGCTGACACAGAGACCTGTTTGTCGGACTATTGTTGGTGTGTCTGCAAGCAACACTCGACGTAAAACAAAGAGCATGTAAAGGAAGGGAGGAGCCACTAAATCAACCGATGTTGGTGAATGTAGCCGGAAGTCTCCATAAAGTAGCTCTGATGAACGATTGTCCTTTTCCATCGCTCTCTCGCATCCGAGCCCGCTATCAGCGGCTTCTAAAACTTCACCAATGAAACTGATTGTAGCATTATCGACCTACACGCGCACTCTCGCTTAGCGATGGTCCATCCCGCGCGTAACTGATTGTCCGAGACCGGAGGGGGGGGGGGGAATAAACGAAAAAAAAAAATAGATAAGCGAAACTTTCTCACTCCACCTGCCGGCCATTCTTCACGTTACAACCGTAGGCAGTGATAGCCTTAGTTGGTACGGAGGTAGCACGACTGACGGGTTTGCTCCGAGTGTTTCTTGAGTTCGGTCGAATGATGCTTCGGAAGTACATTCTGGGAATTGCTTGTTGGATTTCCCGCCGAGTGACGAGGCGATAAAGCGGAATAAGTTCAGAAATCGAAAGAGAAGGATACTCAAGGGAGGATAATCGGGCCCACGAACTTTACGATTAAGGAAACCACAAAGTGAAAGTGAAAAATATATATTTAGGGTAAAATAGTTTGGAAGGAAGGCTAACATCGTTTAAGGATAATATCAAGACGAAAACTTCCGATTTTAAGGATTGTCATCAAGGAGAAGAGCGTCAGAAGGGAGTTAACAGCCTATCATTTGGGAATTGTAAGAAATTTGGATATGGCGTTCATCTGTCTTGAGGCGTAGGTGCTTGGAGCAGAAACGTACCTCATATCGCTACCTAATTTTGCATGAGGAAACTTGGTTCACCGCTGGTAAGTACACGCCAATTTCTCTTATGGTTAATGCCAAAATAACATACAATGTCCGTTACACAGTTGTGTTCCTTCTTTTTGCATGAATGTGTTTTGTCATCGAATCTTTACTCCTGTCGTCAACTCGCATTTCCTAATCAAGCAGAGTTAAACGGATTGAATTAATAAGACTCATTGGTGAAGAAAAAAAAAGACTGCGTTTTCACTTATCAATATACTCGCAATGCAGTGTTTCATCATCATTCTACTACTTTGTTAATAAGATTTTAGAGGGTAGTTAAGTTTATATTAACTAAATATTATTATAAACCGCTTCACATTGGTTGGTTCATATCGTTACATTTAGGAAAACATAATTTTTGTCCTAACAAAGTTTTCAAAACAACTTCTGAGGTGAACTAACACTAGGATGCAAAATGGCGGATCTCACAGCGTGAGATTCGCAAATCTGTAAATTTTCTATTTCCTTTTAATTATACTCATGTCTCAGTGAACACTGACATGCCTTCCCCTTATGCTCTCCTGAAGTTATTTCTCCATGATCCGTTCAAAATAATGTGCTCTCTCTCATCTGGAAGTTAGTATTGGTTTTTACATTCTTGTACTGATGTCCCTATTGGAAAAATTTATTGACGCAGTATCTTTTATATTCATTTTTTTTTTCATCAATGTTCCCTTTTATCCTCTTTAAGAACTTCTTTACTGTGCGTTTTACAAGGCGTCATTTTTTATCGCACGTTCTCATTCCCCCATCTCTTATCAGCCTCAGACATAAGGTTGCAACAACAGGAGTACACCACTGGTGTGGATGTAAGCCTGTGAACGGTACAGCGAATGAAGTTATTGACTTTTTTAAGGGGGACATGGGACTATAGATTGTATTCCTTGTAGGACACCGAAATAAGAAGGCTGTTCCAAGAACAGATGGATAAAAAAAGTGCAGGAGTGAAAAAAGATCAGCCGGTTCTGTAGATTTGAAGGTAGACCTCATAAAAATGTTAACCAGCTTCTGGTCGTGTGTTTCTAAGTTTAGAAGAAAGTGGAGAGATTATGGATTTCAGTGGAGAGATTGTTTTCTTGGAAATAACCAAAGGAAAAGACAAAGGCATAAATATACATCTGTGTGGTGGAGGGATCACGAAAAAAATCCTTTTTTTGATATCACTCGGCCGATGTTATTATCTCAGAAAATCAAAAAACACAAACAGTTTTGATGTGGGATAAATCGTCAGTAACAGCTCACAGCGTGCCTCTAGTTTTCCATTGTATCCATCCGGTAATAGTTCACGGCAGCACAAAACGCATCACCTGCCTGTAAAACATAAGCATCGATTCGCTTGGAGAAATCAGGCTCTTGTGCATAATCCAGCGAACAACGGAACAAATTCTACAGATCATGAACAAAAAAGAAAAATCCAAACATGACCGTAAAGTCAGTTAAGCTGTTACTTTATAAAATTAAACGTAACTAATCAAAATGATAAAGTATGACTTGCGCTATGCAAAAATAATCACCGTTTAAAGTAAAGTACTATGTTATTGTTCAGGGGTGAAACATCCCTTCGAACCTCTGCGAAAGGTGACTGAAACTTGTCTCGACGACTTGAATAGGATTAATGACTATTGTATGATCTTCTTTAACTTGTAGATGCTAATTGAATCGGAAGTAGGATTAGACCTTCTTATTGTGGACACTTTAAAATTGAATGACTCTTTAATCCATTGAGAAGCTTTATTTATTTACTAAGAAAAACATACACAACACGTAGATATCGTAAAGCTGGAGCGATAAGAAAAGAACTCTTTCCCTTGAGGATATTGCTCCAATGATTTTTTCCTATGATTGCAAATGAATTCCAGATCAAAATTTGTGTGTGTGTGTGTGTGTGTGTGTGTGTGTGTGTGTTCGTATTTTTTGTTTATTTTTACATAGTCCAGAAACCCTGTTCTACAGATCAGAACTTCTTCAAGGACAGTGGTCCGCAGAACATAGGTCCAGGGGTTAATTAAAACTTAGGTCTGATTAGGGTCAAATTAGATACCTTAAGGAAAGGGTATTCTCATTATTGACTTCCATCCGTATCAGGTTTAAAATGTTTTCACGACTGTTAAATGTGATCGCGTACATTTGAACCAAATAGCGAACGGGATTCGAACTCTCGTTTCTGTAACATGAATATGCACTTGATAAGATATGGATTTGTGGTTTAATATAGGACACTGTTGTTTTAACCAGGGTACACTGAACTTATCCTTTTTAGATCGTTATTGTCCCCTCACAAATTGACTCATCAAGTCCAGGGTCCTTGCCACTGATGAAAACTCCACTAGTAGGTTTTCTTTGAGGTCACGTTCAACCCCAGCTGTAGTTCGGTCTGAATTTTTGAACCACTCTGAAATATTCACGTTGAGCTGTGTTTTCATCTTGGGGTAGCAGAAAGTATCTTCATGGCCAAAATCTGTTGCTCAAACAATGAACTTTCTGCCATAATTAAACACCCAGTTCATCGGCTGCGGTTTTTCGATGATAATCTTCTCTTCAAGATAGTCATTGGATGCAGGAACGAATTCTTGATGCAATAACCGTTTCGGAATCAAAGCAAACAGTCATCATGCTCTTGATGTTTGACTAGATTGACCTCTTTTCGGAATTACTGATTAACCCTTCTAACACAATCATTGTTTACATGTTTTAGTTTGAAGTAGTTTTCTTATTAATGGACATAAGACTTTCAAAGCAGTGGTAGAATCTGTAGGCGGCATCGCGTATTTTGCATGGCCACGTAAGCCATGTGTTTCATGCGAAGTATCTAATTTTATGAAAACGTACGGTAGCAAGTGATTCCTCCCTCCCGATTAAACCATGACTTCGAACCGCTCCCATGGGAAACACTTTACTGCCATTGACGATATTTCTGCTGTGATTTTGCATCTTGTTTCATACCTTGTGACCAAAGCCGACTCATCCTTTGAGGTCTGGGATGAAGCATTTAGTAGCCGTAGTGTGCGCGCTCCCTGGGGGTGTGTGTTGGTAGGTTTTATGATTAGTAAACTCTGTTAATGTGGTTAGTTATCTGAGGCCATTTTCCAACTTATGTTATGTCTGAGTTTGCTATGTTTATTTTGCTTTACTTGTCGTGATACCCACTAGTGAGCAGTCGGGATGGAAGGATGTATTTGGTTTGTAAACACGTTTACGTGGTTACAAACCTGCTGCTGAGAACTGAGAGCGCAGAGTGGTCTCCACATTTTCTTCTCGTGATGAATAAAATGTACATTTGCATTCAAGAAAGTATTGATGAGTTCAGAACAATATGCTCTTTGATCCGAATGGCCTGTTCAAATCTTTTGTGGAGCAATAAGAACATTTATGAGAACTTCTCATGCGGATCCAAGTCTCAAAACACACAAAATGGGACAAAAGAAAACATGGCAATTACAGACATCGCAGTGTCTTCATGGTTTTAAAAAAATTAATGAGGAAAGAAAGAATTATAGTTTAGTTTTCGTCAGTGACTGACCTATCTTGGGAGTTGACAGAAATCAAAATCGTCAAGTTTGGCTTTAATTCATCCCGTTAATTGAATAAGAGTTGAAAGGTGAACGTCAGGCTTATCAGTAATTCGTATGACCACGATAGAAGTCGATTTAGTCTTCCTTGATAACACACGTCACGCCAAAGTAGCGAGCGAGTGACACCCCCACGAAACTATTGTGGCTGTCCTTTATGGAGTTTTGATTGGACGTTTCTCATCACTGTACGACAGCTGAAGCAGCTGTGTCGCAAAGAAAACTATCTCCAGATATTAAATCTTTCTTTGCCTCCCACAGCACACTAAAGAGTTAAGCTTGAAAAAGAGGGCCACAGTACTTGAAGAATTGCGCATGCCCAGTAGATTTAGAGTTTGTGTTTTTATATTGAAAAGGCCAATATGAATCAAGAAGGACCCTAGTTATAGCAGTCAACACAGAATTCCCTCATAAAAAGGTCCTAGTTTGTGAAGTATCGAAGTTTATCTTCCAGACGTCAATAATAATAATCCAATCTCCAAGGCACTTTATAAGTTGGCAATAAGATATAAAAAAGGAAGTCTTAATACATATGGGGGGACTTAAGTGCTAGCACTGTTCGGAGAATAATAAGAAGGTCTCCATCATTAAATTCACAGAAAAGTTCTTCACTTATTCTTGAATATATCTTTCATGGAAGCGTAAATGGAAAAGATGCTCCTATGAATATTTTACTTAAGCAAGAGAAATGGGTTTTCAAATTTTATTAGTTATTGAGTTTGTTTGGTATGCCGACAGGGATCCCAAAACTTCTGCCTGTCGATAGAGTAGCCGCGATCAGTTCTAGGCTTATGGATGACGGTGCTCTGGAGGATTCATCTCCGAAACAAGAAGTAACCGAGTTAGCGTCGTTGATGGCAAATAAATAAATAAATAAAAAGAACAATTGCACGTGCTGATTGGATGAAGAGACATTGAGAATGGGCGAATGAGTGTTGGAATGCGCTGGTATTGGATTTAAGTCATGCTATAGAACCAATTATTAAATCACATTCGATTTATACGATTAATTCCGAAGTGGGGGGGGGGAGGGGAGCTGCTGTTAGCGCAGGATTATGTGTACGACAGTGTTATCCCTCAGAAAAAGATCGGTACCCAATCGATAGAAAGTGTTTCCTCGTGGGTATTTTTATGAATACTAATCCATGGGCGTATCCATTGTTGTCTGAAGAATAATTTAAAACAAGTAAATGCATTTTTTAAATTATTTACTAAGTAGATTTACAGGTAACATGAAGATTTATATTATCTACAGTATTCGAAGTACTGTATAGTATTTCATCTCACAGGAGTCAACGATAGTTTAAATCTTTGTGCTCTATACAGTGATGAACGTACTAGATTCCGACCATTATTCCTATCACTTCAGTTTCTTAATGCTACCGAAATTAAATTACGAAGTATTAGTTGTAATAATAAGAATAATATGGATTCGATAGCCTTTTTCCAGCTGCGATAACTGGATCACTCTTTTCTTCTAAATGCTTCCGATAATCTTTATTAGAGACTTGATGTGATAAATGATAATCTTAATCTTCCCACTGTTTTTAAAGCTGGCGCTCGCGAACACTATCATCCAATAGCACCAGCGGTGTGAGTAATTATTAATTTATTGCATTTAGAAAATGTCCAGAACCTAACAATTAAAAAAAATGCATTTTTTGAAGTGTTTTCAGACAACAATTAAAACGTTTATAGTGTGTGCAAAATGGGTCTGTTGTTGCTAGGAAGGTATGTCACATTCGACAGACAAAATACTTTATTATATTATAATAAAGTATTGCTTAAGAGTTTTTCTACTATTGCTCTAATCCTTGGGTGGGGGGAGGCTCTTAAGAGGACCAATTTATGCGAGTCTAGCCTGTCTGTTTTGCATTAGCAAATTGTTATAACAAAAATCGAGACAGAGGAAACCCATCGCGAGAGGGCGCTTTACTTAACTCCTCTACGCACAACTCGCCTTCTCCGCTACTTAATTCTTCAGCTACACACAATGCCATCTATAGTCTGCCACCAACAACAATAGAATTTTTGTCTGAGAATTGCGTGTGTTCTCATGACCGATCTGCCTGTATGCGGGATGGAAAATTAAGTTTCCTTCAGAAAAAAAAAAAAAAAAAACCCTGCTACTGTCGTATGGGATCGGGTAACTCACCTTCGATTGAAAATGTCCCTTGTAAAGATTCCTCTCCGTCGCGACGAGAATCGTACTCGGTTCTTTTCCAATCTAAGGGCGCAACGCCTCCCCCCCCCCCTTTATTCTTCCAATTGAGCTACGGAGGCGTTTTTTTATTTTAGTTTATTTTTTAATATCTTGTTGATTGGATTTTAACGGTATAGATGCGAACACAGATTGATAAGAAAATAACTATTTATTAACTTAAACGCTAATATTTCGCTGGTATTCTATCCAGCATCTTCAGACCACACAAGCAAAGTTTGTTATCGAGACAACCGTAATCCGGTGTAACAGTGGGACTAGTATGAGTAATTGTAGCGTGCAAAACAAAGGCTAAGTCCTAATTAGGCGCCATCTAAGTTTAAAAAAAAAAAACATATTAATTTGGTCTTACGATGACTGTCTCCCAAATCTTTGGTAGATTTATACAGACATACTTCTTGTTGAGGTTTGGAGTGTGTTTCAGGGCTTCTGTTGATTCCAGGAACAACCTCTGACTTGTAAAAGCTTCTGTGCAGTACTTTTTTTTCCCCCAATTGATCTTGTGTGCACGGGTATTCAAAGCATGGTTTGCAGACCCGACTTGCCATAGCGAAAGTGCTGGATTTATTTTTTGTGTTCGCTGAGGCGGATGTCCACAGTTCTTCCTGTCTGTCCATAGTAGGCTCGATGACATGAACAGGGCACTTCATAGACTCCTGGATGTGATGAAAGAGAGAATCTGTCCTTCGGTGAACGGATGAGAGTTGCCAATTTCACACAATGCGTACTTGGTGTTTGTTAAGCACTCTAGATATCTTTTCAGATGTGCCTTTCATGTATGGAATGGTGATAGTTTTGTTGTAGTCTTCTGTATAACCTGCCTGTACTGTGAATTTAAATAGCTGAAATATATCAGGGGGAAATTGTGAATTTAGTAAGTGAAGAGTTTCGATCAATGGCACATTAGTGAATAATGAGGTGATATCAAAACTCACCGTTAAGTCTGAACATTTTAAGGTGAGGTTTTCTAAAATACTTTTTAGGTGGGCAGAATTTTTAACAAAAGAGGGAGAATTATTTGTGCAAGTGGCTAGTGGTTTGGCTAAATATTTATCAAGTTTATATGTGGAACTGTTTATACTATCTACAATAGGGCGTAAAGGTGTACCTTGTTTGTGAATTGTTGGAGTTCCATATATCCTGGGTGTTTTAACGTGGAGGTGTTTGAGTTTGTTGACTGTTTCTTTTGTCCAGGAAGTGACTTTGTTCAATAACTTGCACACCTTATTCTTTTGTGAGTTGGTGGGATCTCGATTTATGATTTGATATGTTGACGGGTCTTGGAGAAGTACGTGCATTTTGCTTTCATATTCTCTCGTATCCATCACTACAGTTGCGTTTCCTTTGTCTGATTTGGTTATGGTAATGTGGTTATTATTGCGTAGCTCTTTTAGAGCCATGATTTCTTTATGTGGGATATTACACTGACCAACAAAAAAAATTTTTTTTTTCTGCTGATTATGATCTGACACTTGTTTTTTACTAATTTGGATGCTCTGATTTCAAATATCAAACCCATTTTTCTCTATCACGTCAGGTTTTTCCTCTATGGCATTTTCTTTTTGCTAATTTGTAAGTTTTTGGTAGTTTTAAGGAGGCAGTACTATTTAGAGGATCAAAAAAATCGACTTTTTAATATTATTTTCTGAAAGTATGTACTTTTAAAAATCTGTTCCTAACTTTTTATCAAGAAATTCGAAAACTTCCCGAAGATATAGCCTATTATTCAAAGCGGTGCGCAGATCAGAATCGGAGCGCTCACCTCTCTCGCTTGTTAGTAGTTAAAGCAGTATGTTACAGCTTTAGATTTACATGGTGACTGTTTCCAATACATATGTGAAAAATTTCCACGACTTAGTTATGAAAAAATTAAAGCCGGTGTATTTGATGGACCGCAAATTAGAACTTTAATGAGAGACCCAAATTTCATCAACTCTATGAACGAAATTGAGAAAGAGGCCTGGACTTCATTTACGATGGTTGCGAATAATTTTCTTGGAAACAAAAAAGCGTGCAATTACAAAGATCTAGTGGAAACAATGCTTGAAAATTTCCAGCGCCTAGGTTGCAACATGAGCATAAAGCTTCATTTCCTATACGGTCATCTTGATAGATTTCCCGAGAATTTAGGTGCTGTAAGCGATGAACAAGGCGAAAGATTTCATCAAGACTTAAAAACTATGGAAGATCGGTACCAAGGAAGATGGGATTCTCACATGATGGTCGACTACTGTTGGAGTATTCAAAGGGATTGCCAAAACAGACCACACAGCAGAAATTACTACAAACAAAAATTTATTCCCTGAAACTCATGTGTAAGTAAAATTGTTATTTTTCTATAAATATTCTGGTAATTTTAATGAATATTGTTAAGTAGTTATGTATCTAATTATCGGCCTCTCTCGCATTCGAAGCGCCAGTACGTCCCGTTGCAGGTTCTTACGCATTTATTCGTTTACTAACAAGCGAGAGCGGTGAGCGCTCCGATTCTGATCTGCGCACCGCTTTGAATAATAGGCTATATCTTCGGGATACTATCAAAAACTTACAAATTAGCAAAAAGAAAATGCCATAGAGGAAAAACCTGACGTGATAGAGAAAAATGGGTTTGATATTTGAAATCAGCGCACCCAAATTAGTAAAAAACATCAGATCATAATCAGAAAAAATTGTGTTGGACTGTGTTATTTTTGGGAGGCTTAGAATGGATTAGGATGTTAGCCACGTCTAATCGAATATTATTGGCTATTGCTGGAGGCAGGTCGTACTTTGTGTTGCACGCTACAATTACTCATACTAGTCCCACTGTTACACCGAATTGTAGTTGTCTTGCATTTGTAACAAACTTTGTATGCTCTGAAGATGCTGGATATAATACCAGCGAAATATTAGCAATTAAGTCAATAAATAGTTATTTTCTTATCAATCTGTGTCCGCACTATACCGTTAAAATCCAGTCAGCATGTGTGACTAACACATAAGCCTTTCCGTACGGTTTTATCTTGGTCCATCATGACTATATCTTTTTGAATCAGCTCTCGAATTTGTTTTAAAAAAATCGTAGCGATGTTGAAGAAATATGTCTTGTACTGAATCGTTGAAACTGTGATCAATACGACTTCCGAAAGCAAACTTGGAATTGGTAAAATGCCCGAACGTATATACGTTAAGGCTATGTGGATTCTTGGCAAAGCAAATAAAGGCAATAATCCATTTATTAGATACGCTTTTAATAAAGCACTTACACTATACAATTCGCATTCTTCTTGTCTGTCTTGTCAGTTATAATTAGGAACGTTGTTAATAATTAAAAAATAATTTTAATAATTAAATTTTTTACTAAACTTTATTTTCACTTTTCGAATGTGCTTTAAAATTCGAAGTTTTACGTTGATATAAAATTGCGCAAGTGAAGTTAAAGAAATCAAGTGTTTGTTTAGGGTCATTTCAATATGCCTGTTTTAAAGTCAGTTTGTGTGTTTTCAAGAACAGACAGAATAACTAGAAAGCGCATGTTTTCCGATTAAATTATGGAACTTTTCCCTTTGAAACGAACGTAACATGAGCCTGGGGTCAAATTTGTAAAGGGATAATTTCTTTCTTCCATCCAAACAAGTCCGTTATGTGACTCCTATTTGAAATCTTCGTCTGGAATGGTGGATTTTAACATTAATTAGCCTATAATCATACTGCAAGAGTAAGTTAAATGAATGGGAAAAAAGTTTTAAGGAAATTAAATGGTTTATTTAGATTGTGTAATTTCCAAAGTCCAGTAGATTGTACTGAAACATGCTTTGGTTAAGTGGAATAAAATTTATTGCACAGACGGGTGGGTTCACAAAACGTTTAAGAAAACTGAACTGATAAGCCAGAGTTGTCATCTAACGTATCGAGCAGTGGCGGCTCGTGGCTTGAAATCGTGGGGGTGCTGCAACTTTCGAAATATAGATACACACTGTAAGTACAGTGTATACGTGTTTGGATAAAATGTCAAAATTATGTTAAAAATGTAAAAAAAAAATTAAACACGAAAAAATACTGTTTATTATCGATAAAATTATACAGTTTGGTATAATTCAAAATTATACTAAACAGCCTGAAACATAGGGACGTTATCCATTCGTCCAATCAGACCGGCAATGGAGAAGAATTCATAATTTCAGACACGCTGTACACTGGAACAAGAGACCTTTTTTGATCTGTAATCGAGGATATGCTCAGGGCCGTTTTAGCAAGTTTGAGCGCCCTGGGCTAAAAAAAATGTGGCGCCTTAATCACATTGGATTGAGCAATAATTAAATAATACACCTAATTAATTAACTTTCATTACAAAAAAAAATATTTCAGAATATATCGACATTGCACATCTTTATTTAATTCAACAATATTTATAATATAATAAAGGTAGTTTATTTGTATTTATAAAAATACACACAATAGAATAAAGCTACTCAGTTCTTAAGTGCCCTTGGATCAATGGCGCCCCTCGGCTATAGTCCCTTAAGCCCAATGGATAAAGAGGTCCGACATGTGCTTCTTTTCTATACGGATTTGGAACCTTAACAAACATGGCACAAGCAATAAGTGAATAGTTCTTCCAACCAACGCTTAATCTTTCTCTCTCTCTCTATCTTTCTTTCCTCTTCCATCCACTTGAAGTTTTCCTCGTTTGCATAATGGCTCTCATACTGATTTTAGTTCTTTTCTATTTGGTTATTCTTGGTTGTGATTGTTCTCGTCGACAAGGCAGCATTTTGTTTTTAATCTGAAGTCTTCCGTCTCTTTTCTTTGCTATTCTTGAAACAAATTTTTAATTTCTTTCATTAGAAAACATTCTTACCTTCTCTTAGACTATTTATTACATCCCGTTTGGCGTTCGTAATTTTTTTCTCTCTTTTTTTTTTTTTTTAAATTAATGTTCGGTTTCATACACAAAGATGATAGATGACAAACGTATTGTACTCTATACATTTTTCAACGCATAGAAGAGTATTTTTAAGTGGTATTTATCAGATACCACTATAACATTTCGAGACAACGCAACTTGACTGTATATTGTATGGCAACATACTCAATAATAAGGGACGCTCTATTCCGTGTGCAGCTCCGTGCTCGATATTCCTCTGCAAGTGCAGGCGGGCAAAAAACCTCTTCCTGTCTGTAATGTTTGTATGAGTTTTGTTCGAAATTATCTTTCCAATAATTTCAAGGGCAAACAAAAGTAGATTTTTCTTTGCGAGAAGTTTCGCCCGTTAGCTAAATTTTAAGTGAAATTTTATACATTTTTTATCCCCCCCCCCCATATCTCCAGTCACTTCTTAATTTCTTATCCAAACTCCGTACCGTCAGCAGTTCATCACTGAAACACACTCCGACCTATCAGTTAGTGTAAAGTGTGTCGTATTCAATATATCGGGAAAATCTGGCAGCAGCCTTTGCATGTCGGTTCAGTGGACATCATTTTGCCGTTACGCATAAAAGTTACGACCTTCCTTTATGTTGCCGACTAGGAAATCGAACTTAAGCGATTGCATTGCGTATGACGCGTAGAACGCAATAGGGCCGGAAAATGCTACGATGGTTTTATGTGAACTCCGCCCAGGATTGTTATTTGCCGGAGTGCATGAGCGTGCAGAGAGAGCATCCAGAAAGGTGCTCCCAGAAACGGGATCACAGCAAAGCAATGCAGTAAAAAGCAACTCTTTGTAGCCACTGCAAGCAAATAGCCAAACTCAGAGATGCTGGATAGCCTAGAGAAGGAGGCCTATTTTGCCTTTCATTTGCCTTTTGTTTTGGTTTATGCAGTGACGTATAGATTAGAAGGTTGCTGCCAAGAGCTCTCTGAAAAAGTTGGAGAGAAAAGACAAGATGAAATGAAAGTTTTATTGAGTTTGACCAGAAGCCATTTAGAAATTCCTACTGCCATTGGACGTCTTATATCAAATGCAGATTTGACATCTCCATTCTGTTCGGTGCTTACGCAATGTCCCATTCTGTCTTCGAAATTAATATTTCACACAAAATGTCAGTATTTTCATGGCGTCGCTGTTAAATTATGCACGTTTTAAATTACTTTTGCAATATATCGAATAAAATTGGCAGTAAACGTGCGTATATGGAGGATGTCATCTAGTTTGCCATGCAAGAAAACGATGCATAAATAGCTTTTCTCCGTAGTTAAATAAATACTGCGTTCCATAGGAGGAGAGACACAAAGCGATGTTGAATTCCATCGCCTAGTGTTGAGACCATCATCCTGCCTTACTGGCGTCAAATGGCTAGAAAAAATCTCCATGTTGGTCTCAATAGATTTATCGAACTCATCTGCGGTAAACAAGTTTACGATAAGTTTGAAACCTTATGGGTAGGATGCACATAAATAGAACAATGATTATAATATTCCGGATGTAGTGTTTATTTTTAGTATATATTTTATAAATGAATGTTTTATATTAACACCACTATTGTACTGTAATTGGTGTTTTATCGCTACTGTTGAGGGAGGGGGCGCATATTGGATGCCACGAAACCAAGCGATAGCTTCATGGTGTAGAATTATTATTATTATGATTATTTGAACAAATAAATTCAATACTTTTGAGACTCGTGAACATAATATTCGACACTAGCATTATTCCACCACAACTAAAAACTGCAATGATTACTCCAATTTACAAGCATGGTAAAAGAAACGATACTCAGAACTACAGACCAATAGCTACCCTACCAGTGATCTCAAAAATCCTAGAAAAAAAATAACATACACCAGACTACAGAACTATTTACAGAAGTACAACATTATCTCACAAAACCGATACGACTTTCAAAAAAACAAAAAGCACCAACACTTTATTAGAAGACATCGCCGACTCAATAAACAAAGCTCTCGACAAAAACAAGTACGCGTTCCTTATACTGTTTGACTTAACCAAAGCATTCGATACACTTGAACATGACATACTACTCACCAAACTATACTCAATAGGTATAAGAGGAACACTGCATACATGGTTCAGGAACAGAACACAAGTAACAAAAATAGGTACATGTCACGGCCGGGGTATACAAATGAAACACGGTGTCCCTCAAGGCGCCATATTATCACCCACTCTATTTAACATATACATTAACGATATTCATAACATGGCCATAAGAAGTCAAATATTTCAGTACGCAGATGACACCGCACTACTAGCAGTCCACACAGACATCAACATGTCTCTCGGCAAAGCACAACAAGATCTAAATGAAATCACAACTTACTTCTACCAAAACGCAATTGTAATCAACGGCACCAAAACACAGATGTTGATAATACACAACCCAAGAATCATGCTCCCCGCACCACTATCGATACACTGTCGCACATACCGCTGCATTAAAAAAAAACCTGCCAATGTCCCGAAATCAAACCTGTAACACATTCAAAATACCTTGGTCTCTACATAGATTGTCACCTTAAATGGACAAAACATATAGAATACCTACATATCAAACTCCGGATCATCGCAGCAAAACTTTTCCAAGTAAAAGACATTATTCCATCCATCATAATAAAACTTCTATATCACGGTATCTGCGAATCCCTATTCAGATATGGAATAACAGTTTATGCAAACACATCAAACAGCCACCTAACAAAACTAGAAATGTTACATAGAAAAACTGTGTCAACAGTGATTTGGACACTTTACACGCAACAACCAATATCCCACCAGCACATGGCGACACACAGAATCCTGAGCATTAAAAACCTGTAACGCTACCATAACATTAATAAAGAATTACTTCAACATCACCTATCGAAACAACAGAGACACATATCGTATAACACGACCTACAACAACTCTCTACATCCCCACACCCTTCAACAATTCATACGGTTCTTTTGTGAGATCACATCAGATACCCACGCAACTCAACAACCTACCAAGAAATTTAAACCACATAGATTAAATTAAAACTTTCAACTACAGAACATTAAAACACGAACTCTGGAAAATATACCAACAAAGTTAAGATACAATTAACACTAATATACACATCACAAATCATCTACATCCCATACACAAACAGTAACAACAACATAAATACTGAAGGCTAATCCCACTCTCTTCATAAAAGCTAACCCAAGCTTCGAAGTAGGTGGGGTTAACATGCCTCACTCATCTACACGTAATCCTCATAATCAAAGACTGCAGAATATGTAACAAAACAGTCAGTAAGATGTATAACAATAATGAAGATACAGATATTAAAAAAAAACAATTATTATTATTGTGTGTGTGTGTAAGTAATGGCTTTATTTAAAAAAAAATATGCAAAAAAAAAAATGCAAAATTTTTTTTGCGCTCGCTGCCATGTCTGTATGAAACGGTTAACTCACCTTTAACAAAGGTTCCTCATGTCCTAGACATCAAATCCGAATCTTTTAAGTACGAGGACATATAATAGGATAATTTTATAAACATTATCTTTAAAACATGACTTTCCCCCCATGCTAGTGTGAAATCCGATGCAAAAATTATGAAGAACAAAATGCCCATGACTGCTTAATACAACGATAAAAAAAATTTAAAAAAATACTATAATCACAATTAAAACTTTCAACAACTATTGAAGCTGTTTTCACAAGAAATCAAAATAACTTCAAAACCAGAGTATTGCGTATAACTAATAAAAAAAAAAAATGCTAATAATAAAAGTATTGTTTGTGCCAATGGTGGAATCTGCGTAAGGCACAGTTCGTAAAAGGCTGCTCTTGACTAGCTTGTGTATCTCCGTGAGTTTGTCATTCTTATTTATAAAAATAAAAAAGAATGGAAGATAATTGATTAAGAGTATTGAGCCTAATTAAATAACACATTTTACTAGTTAGTCGGTATCGACGTTACGCTTTTATTGGAAAGACCTGGGTTCGAATTGCGTCTAGGACGCTAAAACTTTCTTTACCATGATAGAAGTAGAAATATAGAAAAGCCCTCTTTTATTTATATATGTAAATACTCTAAATGCCCTTCAATATTTTTGGAATAAATTATAAACATTGACAAATGTAACTATTAATGGTGTTGTATTAATTTAAAGTTTTAAGTAACGTTCAAAATTAATTCCTGTTTTACTTATGTGAGATGTTTGATGCAGTTCATGTTGCTGTGGGTCTGCTGTTTAAGGAATAATAGGAAGAAAGTTTAAATCATGTCGGTACACAGCTTAATTAGTCCTAATGCCTAAGTAATTGCTTTATAATTATATACATTTCTTATTTTAATTTATCCCTTCTAAAAAATCTCATCTCGTCTTCCATGTTTAAGCCTGTCACGGCCAAGTAACCTGCTTAGCAGAAACCTAATTAAAATATCTTTTATTTCATATTAACATAAATCAAGCATGATTATCCGCATTTAACTTAAATTACATAACAAACATCTCTCCCACCCTTGAAGGCCTCCCCACACACACACCTGCCTCTGTGGACGCACAACGTCACATGCCACAGTTCTTCAGTCTATCTCTTTCTTTGTTCGTCTTCAGCTGGTGTTGCTGTAACAAACGAAGCATAATTACTTGCAGGGAATTTTCATTTTACTCTAATTACAGATCTCAACTGTTTTTTGTGTTCGTAATCTGTTTAGTACGACGCAGCGTGTATTTGCCTTCTGCTCATCACTGGATTCGTTGGCATTATCTTGAGCCTTGAACAACATCTATATAAACCAGTTACTATATTACTCAAAATGGGTATTTTTTTCTGTTTCGTCATCACCGATATTCACTTCATTCTTTATGTTGTTTGCACTGAATACAATGAGCGTGCGCAGAAAATTCAATTTTTTTAAAATCCGTTATTTATATATATATAATGAATAAAGAACCAATTAGCAGTGCGTATTAGCAGTTTTATGTATAGAGTGGAACATAATAAATACACCCTTTTTTTTTCTTTTTTTTAAAATCATAATTATCTCATTTACATACTAGAGCTTCGGCGCGCGCTAAAAGATAATTTGAGGCTAACGAAATTTGGCAGATCTTAAGCAAATTGACACCTGGCGACTCACTAAATTATATTTCCAGCTCATAACTGTGTGAAGAAAATTAACAGCGTGATTTATTTAAGAACGGTTAAATCTGAAAAAGAATTTATTGACGATGCACTCAAATACTTTCCCACCTAATAGACGACTATTTTATTACGGGGGGGGGAGGTTGACACTTGCCGTGTTCTTGTTGTCCATTCCCACGTTCATTCTGTCTTTCTTGGGTTACGTATTATACTCTTTCACGTCTTCAAAATGTTTCACCTGTTGGCCTGATTTGATTTCGCGAAATCAGCGTTGTTGCTTTTAAGCCCACAGTGCCATGATTGGTGTCACTAGTGGTAAAGGTAATATAATGCGTGTATTATATATGATGCTTTTTCACAATAACGAAGTTGCTGTCTGGAGGTAACGGCATGCCTTCAGCTGGAACATCGAGGAATTTTATATGACTTTTCATATGAATCAGCCGATGTCACACGGAGATGCATTGCCATCTCCTTGTGAACAGAATACAGTCGATCCTTAGTGCAAGAAAGTTGTGTGAACCACGGGAATACTTTGTAATAGTGGGTATCTGTCTATAGCAAATCCTTTGCAACAGAATAGGCTTCTTAGAAATGTTAGTCAGTTTGTTATAGTCAGCGGGGTTGTTTTAAAATCGTGACTGTGTAGTCGACTGCACGTCGGCCTTATAACCTTAGATCAGTGCTTCCCAAACTTTTGGATGTCAGGGTCCCCTTTGGAAAATTAAAATATTTCACGGCCCCCTCGAAAACGTTTCTTTTAAGATAAAAAAAATCTGCTTAGTCTTAAAAGATTTTAAATTTGTTTTCATTATTTCACATCCCCCTCAACAAAACCTACGGCCTCCAAGGGGTCGCAGGTTTTGTTGAAGGGGGATGAGGGGTTGAGGGGGGTTGGAGTCCACTGTTTGGGAAGCGCTGCTTTAGATGGCATCGACTGTAATTCCATTTACGACTCTTTGCTGGCATTCTATGTTTGGAATCTCTTGCAAAGTTACTAACGCTATAAGGCTAGTATTTTATGTGTTTTAATTACATTATAGTGTTTCTTGAATCGTGTCGAATGCGGGTTCTCAATTCAACAGACACTATTGAATTGAGTACGAGACCAACGCATCCAACCTTCAGTACAGAACTTCCATTTTGGTGAGTCAACCTACCAATACTGAGAGGGAAGTCTGACCATGTAAAAAATAAATGAAAAATACAAAAAAAATATAAAATTGATAAAACAAAATGTGTGCTCTAATCTAGGTCTATATTTAATATTGTAAGAAGGAAGGAAAGACGCCTTTGTGAGGCAATGGTCACTTAATGTTAATACTTGCTGATAGCAGCAAGAGCTGAGGCATTTAAAATCCAAGCAACAACTTCGATGGAGCTTGACGCATTTTCTGACTAATCGGACCTTTTATCGATTTGTTTATACGCAATGTCTACCAGGCAAAGATGATTTTATTCAGATACTGTCTGGGAGTTAGCTCAGATGCTTAATTATCCCAATTACAAGGTAACAATCTGAATGCTTTTTGTGAGACTGGTTGTGATTTAAAGTAGCAGGTTTACCAGATGGTTGCAAGTCGTGTTCGAGTTTACCCCTCTCCAGCCTTACAATTATTTTAGTGCAATTTTAAAATAAGTGCACTGCATACATCTTTTGCCAAACAAGACATCGTAAATTAACAAGACAATTTTAAAGATAATTTTGCCAAACAAGACACAAATTAACCACCACGAGTGTCAGCTCGTGGTGGTTAATTTGTGGTTTGGCTGCATATGGAACTTACATAATAAGTTGTTTTATTTATTATCCAGAACACGTTATGACATGCTCAAATTAATTACAAAGATAGGTATGCTCACTGAGATTTTATTATCCTATAATTCTAGCAATAATTGCCAATATCTTCTGTTTGAGTTGGCAATAAGCACCGTTTAAAATCATTTTAAAGAGATATAAATTTGTTTTAACCCTTTTATATTAGTCATTTGAAAAATAATATCACATAAAACGCTCATAAACCTCTCTCTTTCTTATTGTATTCGTAAGATTCACCTCTTATCAATTGATGGCTACTGACAGTTTAAAAGTAACTGGCGTTATTGTTCTTTAAACTGCTGTCCTAATCTTTAAATCATTGGACGCACACACGCTGTTCTATGAACAGTCATAAGCATCCCGTATCTCACTAACAGCCGTTATCAGAGGAGCAGGTATTTGGGCGTAAAACATGACGGAACATTTACCAATATCCCAAAATGCTCTGCCCACTCACTCAGAAGGTCGCGATAGCTTAGAGGTGGGATGTTCATAAAATGAGATGAGTTGCTTTTCACCTTATCATCTTGTGAAACATTGTCCAAAGACATCACCTACTTCATCATTTAACGAGGTCGGTGATTTAGTTAAGTAACTAGGCCTGTTTCGTCATCAGCTGCTTGCTCGAATAGAACATCAGCAATCCGCTGGCCGTATGAGGTCCTTGGTCATTTTATGCGACTAGCGACAGGTTTCTTTAACAAGTGAAAAATGCTACCCGTCTTTATTTCAAGATCTAAATACAAATAGTAAAACCTATCAGTGTGTCAGTTGCTAGGTTTTATTATTTTATTTTATAGTTTTAATAGATTGATGAATTTTTGTTTCATCGAAAGATTGCAAACTCGAGGTCACAAACATTTATGGCACAGTTGGATCCGAACCCGGGACTAGGATATATAATACTTCGTGTTCGTGTTTTGTTTAAGCATGTGACTGCATATCTTTTTTTTTTTTTTTCATTCACTTATTATTTGCTGTGTAGTAATACAGAAAAGTTCGCGATCTGAATTAGATGTGGCCACGTGTTATCAGTGCTGGAATTAATCGAAGGAGTATCGAATCTTTTTCAATTATTTTGTCCCCTTAGACATCGTTTTCCTGACTGTGAAAGGGTTTCAAAACTGAGATCTTACTTGGGAGAAAAAAAAAAAAAGAAGTTTTCCAGCTAGGTATTCACAACAAACGTCATTCGATGCTGTCCATCCATTTCAAAAAAAAAAAAAAAAATGAAGTATAGAGAGAGAAGGAAAGAAAAAAAAATACACGCGCGTGTACACACAATCTTCGTAAAGAAGATACGGCTTCCTTGCAGCACATTTACTTCTATCCTGGGGGCTTGCAAACTTATCGAGTTTCTTCTTTTGTGAGCTATACGGCAACCAGAGTTTTAATTTAACGAACATCGGTGGATATTAAAGTGCCAAAGGAAATAAGACTTCCCAAGGAAGGAAAAATTCTAATGGAATGTAAAGGTAAGAGTTATAATTATTCCTCAAGTGTCCGGTAGCATGGTTTTATTAAAGGCTAAAGTAACGACCGAACTGTGCTAATGACTTTGCTTTTTCATACGTTCAGCGATTACTGGTAGTGCCCTTTAAATGGCTTTTGCGTCGGTGGGGAGAGAACACTCCGCGCGGAAGAAATGCATTGTCGTACGGGAGTTTGAATCGCAGGTGCGCCATAAATATTAAAATGCTTCAAAGAGCAGGTAGAGGAGGAATGCAAAGGAAGACACAAAAAGGTGAATGGGAGAAATGCTTTTCAAAGGGTGATCGTGCTTTTGTTCGCGATTCGCTCATAAATCTCGATCCAAATGAAACATTTAAGTTCGTTTTGTTTTTGGTGTTTTGCGTGGGTTTTTTTATTTTACAAACGAATATAAATTTTATAACTTCTTTAGGAATATTTGTATTTATTATCCTCCAATATGCTATGGAAATAAACTAGGCAACTGAACAACTGGTTCGCATTCTGTCTAGGATGCTAAGAACATTTATTAAGGTTTTTCAATGAAGGTGAGTTAACCAGCCTCATACGGAGGTGGAGGGTTTTCCTTCCAGAAACTAGGGTTTTTCATCCTGGAAGACAGGTAAACCAGCAATAAGAATATACGCAACTCTGACATCACAGCCTTACTTGCTTCGGTCGTAAATCTAAAACAACCAACCAACCCATTAAGTCCTATCCAGATGCAAGGAATCTTTTGCGAGAACTTTTCCTTCGGTCTCATACGATGGTGGCAGGTAGTTTTCGTGCTAAAAACTTGGATTTTTTTTCTCCTCAAAACAGTCAAACCCGCCAGAGAACACACACTGACAGACAGTACTTGTAGACCAATTACTTGCCTTATATACCAATATTATAAATAGCTTTGTAACTACCTGTCTAAGAAAGAAATATCCTGGCAAGACCACATTCCCAACTCTACTATATTAGATGAAACCCAGCAAGATCCTCTAGTGAGCACGGTTCAAAGAAACCAAATAAAATAGCTCAGACACCCACCCTTTGCACCTTTTGATGCTCTGGTCCTCTACGCTCCTGCAGATGGAAAAAGAAAAAGAAGCAGACCCCGAACTCAATATTGGAAATACATCAGCAATATTCTCCCTGTTTCCCCCAACTCTCAGCATCAGAGATCCGTCAATTAGCAATGACAGAAAAGCCTGGTTTTCCTTCACGTCATAACAACGTCCAAGTCCTATCTTAGTGTACACAAACCACTTTTGTTTTGATTGGTTTCCCTATTTATAACTGTAAAATTATAAATAAACGATGATGATGATGATAATGAAAGTAATAATTACATAGGAAGCCAAGTTGCTTTGGTAGGGACAGGTCATAGCGTCTGACACGTTAAGGGGGGGGGGGGAATGAGATGATATTTACAGTAATTAAATTCCACCTGACCTGAATGTTATTAATTCGAATCGTTTTTGCCAAATTTGGCCGTTAAAATTGTTTGTTTGAACAAGCATCGAAATATTTCAAAATTTCAAATTTTTATTAAAGATCCAAAATACCAAACATGCATACAATCTTTTCAGCACGAGCAGAATTATTATATTCATGATTATATTTATTATATTCATATTATATTCACATATTCAATTCTACCCAAGCTTGCGCACGGGTAGAATGAATCGAGTTAGATGCTCAGTATTTTGTTTTCTGGTTAATTAGCAGCTAAGGATTTACTCTCTTGTTCTTGACGAGGCGATTGAGTGTGTGCTAGGAAGGTCGGTTTTATCACTGTTGCGGGAACGTTAATTTCCCTAATCCTGGAGGGGGGGGGGAACTTTTTTTCTCCACCAGAATTTCGTTTTTTAAGTGTTGAATTTGAAAGGCAAGAGATCTACGTTTTACTTACAGTTTTTTATATATTCCACTTAACAAGCCAAGTCGACTGAACCAAGTGGGTTGAATCTGTGGCCTTTTTATAGTAAAAAGTTCGTAGCCACAAGCTGTATGTGCTTAACGCTCACGAATGTCATACGGTCTCAAAAGCCAGCCACCGAATTGTCGCTTATTCGTTTCTTTCTTTATTATTTTTTTCGTTACATTTGCAACAAAACCTTTTCGGGAATCAGTATTTAAGATGACCATTTTTCCTAGGTCAGGTCTTAGCAAGTTGGGATTAAAGGGACATGCTGATACCATAATTTCGCAGTTGCCTAAGCCATAGATGACGAACTTATGGCACGTGCAAGAATTTTGCTGGCACGTCAACGATTTACGGGTGATATCCTTTTTATACGCTTATAAATTATTCAACCTTTTTTTTTTAATTGTTACAATACGTACAAGTTAAATTTTGTTTTACACGAGAGAGAAGCTATGAAGACGTGCATATGATTGGTGCGGTATTAACAAAAGATCGCGCGACCCAAAGACAAAGGCAATCGATATTGTGGTGTTGAAATACTAATTCTCTTCAACTGAATTCTATAACATCTGAAACTGTCATAACAATATGTATTTCTTAGTTTTAATACATTCACGAAGGTGTGTCGTTCCGACGGAACTTCTCATTACCAACAGACTCAACTCACACAAAAGTTTCACCCCTTAGTTGAATTTTATTGCTGCTTATTTGAGCTGGCAGACGAACTCACACACATTATATGGCATGTTTCGATTCGTGGTAGAATTTTATTTGAAGTTAGCCTTTTGTGATCCGTCATAACGACATCGATAATTTCAAATGCAATAGAACAAACACTTATTTCATGTAATTGAAAAATTGGACAATAGTTTTTAGTAAGATGCTGTGTTTCTGATGCAACATATGATTTTGCTTGAGTCTATACAGCATAGTTTCTGTGAGAGGGGACATGTGATTCATTAGTTAGCGCCGTTTTTATTCCCGCTCTCTCTAATTGCACTGTTTGTTGAGAAATATATCACAGAGACTGCAAAAGGCTCTGTACCTTATTCAGGGATACAATAAAACTACTTGTTTTTCTTGCATCTGCAGTATAATGACTGTTGGGGAGGGCGTGTTGTTAACCGCGGGGAGCGAGTTATCCCCTCGACGTGAACATGTTCAAACATTAAATTATATATTTAGTTTAATCCTTTATCCAAGTGTAAGCTAGCAAAACTGGCGCCTGAAGTATCTTCAGGACTGGGGCAACTCGTGGCAAAGCTGGGCTGACTTCACATCACTTGCCTTAATATCCCATAATGCAAAGCACATCTCCTTGTGGACATGTATAATGCTATGCATTATGGGAAGGGTCACTACCTAGACCGGTTTC